>NC_060183.1:24671954-24864454 GCF_021184085.1 Oncorhynchus gorbuscha
CACCTAAGAAGGAGAGGATTTGTGGGTGAATAATGCATGTTATGAAATGTACACCCAAGGTTACAATTTAAATGGCGCTAAAACATTTAACGCGGACTAAGCCGTGTTTATCCCTCGAGGAGATAAGGTGACAGAGAGACACACCATCATGACTGTTAAGGGTCGCAATTACCACCGGCTACAGGGCCGGCCGCCATTTTGAATGTGGGACAAAGATTCTAAATATACCCTAATTATAACTTATCTGGATTCATTATACTCCTGCTATGAGGGTAGTTGAACATTGTAACGAGGAGAAAAGGCAGTGTAAGATAGCTTTCAAATAGTTGGACTTGCATGTGTTTTATTTGGGTTTTATATGGCGTCTCTGCTTCAGGCTCTATCGTTGCTGTGAAGATGTCACCAATTACTCCTCCATCAGCTGTCTCTGATGAGTTTCCAGTTGGAGAGTCAAACATTTTTGGCGTGTAACCATTCTGGATTGTTTGAAACGTTGTAGAGATTAGCCCGTTTCAACCAGAGGAGGTACTAGTCTGTATCAGTGAGTCAGGTTACTGTTACAGATAAAATAAGTGCATGTTTTGAAGTTGGATGCGTCACTGTTGTCAATGCACTGTAAACAGCTTTACTTGGACCAACCTTGACATGTGGCATCGGAATGAAAACACTTTATTACCTCCACCCTCTAAGTAGATCTCAGCTTTCATTAGTATCTACAGAGACGGGGCTTGATTATGGGATAGGGTTTCCTGGGTTTGGATGGTAAAAAGGACACTGCCAGGGGTGTTAACGGTTTAAAAATATATATTGAACCTTTTAGACAGTTAAGAACAAATTCTTATTTACAGTGATGGCCTACCAGGGAACAGTGGGTTAACTGCAGGGGCAGAACGACAGATTTTTACCTTGTCAGCTCGGGGATTCGATCCAGCAACCTTTTGGTTACTGGCCCAACGCTCTAACCACTAGGCTACCTGCCACCCCAAGTTGTGGGCTGCCTGTTAGGTAAACTCCAGAGTCCAGCAATCAGGTGCCAGGTCCGGTCCAGCTGTCGCAATGAATCACCAAGATACCCAGTAAAAGTCTGGCCTAAACACATCTTTCTAATTTAGTGAGTAACTCTCCTCCTCCCCCGTCATCCTGGCTCTGAAGCAGACTATTTCCCTCTCAAAGACAGCTGACCACTTGTGTTTGACTCTGCTTAATCTCTCAGGACAGACTGTTACCAGATGGCCAGGACACACGCGAGATTTGGTTCTGGGTGACGAGATTAGACCCTTAAAATACCTTGAAGTGGCAAATCTGGCAATAACACATTTCAAACAAAAACAGACTTCTCAGAACTCTGAAGAGGGCATTCAACTCATTATGCCAACTACCATTCTTTCAACCCTAACCCTATTTTAATTAGGACTGAATTTAAAACAAGGAAATGTTTACCTGGGTGAAATCCAACCACCAGATCTGGCTTAGCTGCTTTCTCTGTCTCCACCATATCCTCATAGAACTGGTGGTAGAGGCCCTTATAGGCACTGATGAAGGTCTTCGTCTTGGGGCCAAAATTTGTCAGAGGGGGCCTCATGATTGGCCCGTCCACCACCTCTGGCCCCACCATCACCACCTCCAGACCCTTGTGTCCAGGAAACATTTGGTCCAGTTCCTCAAAGTCTGTCAATCGGGCTCCCATCGTCTCATTTAGGCTGGCCCCTGCTAGATGGATGGTGAGTGGTTTGAAGTAAGGATCTAGGCCAAAGAGTCTTATCGCCATGCCAACAGAAAGGGCCCGAGACAGGAACTCGCTCTCAACTCGCCATACAGACTCTCTCAGGTCAGCATCTTCTGGTCGTGGCCTAGAGACATTTTTCCAAAGCGCTCCCATATTTGTGCTAGACAAGATGGCGTCCAGACGGGGGGTTAGGTCGCCTTGCATGGCAAGCCAGTTGTCCCAGCCCTTCACCTCTGCTGCTGGCAGGGACCACTTCTCTGTGGTGAATGGGAGATCTCCTGATTGGGTGGCAAAGAGAAGTAGTATGAAAAATGGATCCGTGATGACTGTTTGTCGTTGTTTAGCAGCACAGAAAACCTAGTTATACTGTGGAATATCATACAAAACAATTATGATTTAAAAAAATAAAAATAAAATGGTCCTAATATGGAACCTTGTTGTACACCATTTAAAAGTTGCAGACACTGTGAACTAGGATTTTTTTGTATTTCAATATTGTATTGCAATGAACTGATATATGCATTGGTTGCACTTCCAAAAAGCTGAGTGTGTGGGATTATAAATACAAAAGAAATGGTCAAGCAATGTGTTACAAGATAACCTCTCTCCCACACCTTTCTAACGTCTCACCTGTAAACATAAGCCACTCCACCAGCCGATCAACTGCCACTAGACGCAGCTTCTTACAGAACATCTTATGCGTCGGCCAGTCCTTCTTCTGACACTCCTTTGTGCAGTAGTATACATTCAGACACCTGCGTGTGTGTGAGAAAAGTGGAAAGTAGGGCAAAGAGGAGGATGACATTTATGTTGAACATGTAAATAGAGTTCATCTTTGGAATCCCATCGCAGGCTTGCTTCTTGTGAGATTAGTGGTCTATTTGTCTTGGTATATCAATAGCAGCCATATCACATTGGTGTGTAGAGTCATGCCACGGCCAGGTTCAAACTCTGACCTTAGCCATCAACAGAGGCATTTGACACATTTAAGACCGTTGGAGTCTGTCCTGTTTTAAAGAGCAGCCGGTATTAAATAGCTGGGGTTAAGGACAGAATCTAGTTGGAAATTTACTGCTGATTATACGACCAGGGTTCTTGTGCCTGGCCGCATGGTTTAGGTGGTAGAGATAATGCTGTCGGCGGGGTGGATGCCTGGCTACTCTCTGAAATCATAATACCCTAACCCAGCATCCACCACTTTAAGCCCCAGACTTGGTTACATTTAGGGTTTACATGTATTCAATTATCAGTCGCCATTGACAGAGCCACTTTCAAATTCTCTCAGTGCTGATGAGGTGATCCAGACTGGACAAAGTAGCTTATCCACTTTCTGGGCAGCGAGTCTCTGAATTAACGGTAGTGAAGTGTTATCAAACTAATGTCTAGTGCAAAGGTTACAAAACTTTCCTTTAGTCTGTGAACTATACCTTAAGCTATTGACATTCATTTTTGAAATACCAAATTCTGACAAAAGCGGTCTTTCCAGTCATAAGTCACAACCCACCAGTGAAGAAGTTTCTCCAAGGGTTTATAGGTGATAATCCTATATGCCAAAGACCCTGCCACCCATCGTTAACATTGCAATAATGTCAACAGCTCTGTCTTGTGTCCCCAGGAAATGCTTGTACTTTCCTCCTGAGCCTCAAAAATGTCCCTCTGGCGCATCAGACAGGCTCAATCAAATGCTCAAAGTGTTTGAAAGAAATCTAATGTTATTTGAACCCACGTTTGATCTATACGGCTTGTGTATTAACTTTGAACAAGTCACAGCTATGACGCTTTCTGGCTGGAATGGAACTGAATGACGAAAGTCTGTCATGGAGAAGTTTGTTTTTGTAGCTTAGAAATTGCTCACCACGACGGTCAATAATAGACTCTTATATGGAAACATGACAGCGTTGACATGTCATTAGAAACCGCAGGTTTCTTCTCCAACTGGACAAAGTCACAGAGTCGCCGAGAGCTGAGAGAGTCAGAACGCCTGGCTAAATTTGCCCTTGGCTAGGACCCAGTGAGTCTGCCGTTCTGTCTGCACCGAACTATCCTCAATGAGCTGCACATGAATGTGTGGTGTGGACGGCACTGGTCAACCTGCTTATCACACGACAGCTATTAGGGAATAGATCAAAATACCTTCCCGTCTGCGTTGCGACATTGCTGACCATAGAATGATGTCATGTTGCATCGAGGGGTTGGCAGGCAAATGTGAAAGTTACCTTCTCTATTTTTTTCGATAAGCAAATAGTTAGAAACGTTCTGTATACACTGAGTGTACAAAACATTTGGAACACCTTCCTAATATTAAGTTGCACCTCCTTTTGTGTGGTGCCAGGACAACAACCTCTCCCTCAACGTGATCGAGACAAAGGAGATGATTGTTGACTACAGGAAAAGGAGGACCGAGCACGCCCCCCCCCCCCCCCATTCTCATCGACGGGGCTGTGGTGGAGCAGGTTGAGAGTTTCAAGTTCCTTGGTTTCCACATCACCAACAAACTAACATGGCCAAGACAGCAGTGAAGAGGGCACGACAAAACCTATTCCCCCTCACGAGACTGAAAATATTTGGCATGGGATCCTCTATACCAGGCGGTGTCAGAGGAAGGCCCTAATAATTGTCAAAGATTCCAGCCACCCTAGTCATAGACTTTTCTCTCTGCTACAGCAAGGCAAGCGGTACCGGAGCTCCAAGTCTAGGTCCAAGAAGCTTCTAAACAGCTTCTAACCCCAAGCCATAAGACTCCTGAACATCTAATCAAATGGCTACCCAGACTATTGCATTGCTGCCCCCCCTCCTCTTTTACACTGCTGCTACTCTCCGTTTATTATCAATGCATAGTCACTTTAATAACTCCACCTACATGTACATATTACCTCAATTACCTCGACTAACCGGTGCCCCCACAAATTAACTCTGTACGGGTACCGCCTGTATATAGCCTCGCTATTGTTATTTTACTGCTGCTCTTTAATTATTTGTTACTTTTATTTCTTATTTTTGTAGGTATTTTTCTTAAAACTGCATTGTTGGTTAAGGGCTTGTAAGTAAGCATTTCACTGTAAGGTCTACACCTGTTTGATTTGGCCCTTAGAACAGCCTCAATTTTTTGGGGCATGGATAACAAGGTGTGGAAAGTAATGAAGCAATGAAACTGTACGAGTAAACATTTATCAACTGTAATAACCATCATGGAATGGGTTTATGTTATGGTGAATAACCCTACTAACGCTACTTTGTGGTCACATTTCATTCATTGACCTGCAACTCCTCAATGTTTTGACTCACTTCACACAACGCTTGAGTGTCTGGCCCTCTGACAGGTGCTCTGGAAGCCTGTTGCAGCTGGCACAGAATTTAAACGTCTCCTCCATTTTCTGGAACATGTCCTTGTAGTTACGGAACGCCCCTCCCTTAGGCTTTCCTTCAATAGCTGCCCTGGGGTGAGAGAGACACACAAACTGCTTCCACACAAAGAATAATAATCAAATAGTACGTTGTTTATTGATTTAAAATCGTGTAACCAGAAAATATTACAGGCTTGGTATTATTTATTTAACTAGGCAAGTCAGTTAAGAACAAATTCTTATTTTCAGTGACAGCCTAGGAACAGTGGGTTAACTGCCTGTTCAGGGACCGAATGACAGATTTGTACCTTGTCAGCTCGGGGATTTGAACTTGCAACCTTTCGGTAACTAGTCCAATGCTCTAACCACTAGGCTACGCTGATATGATGGCCTTAAGTGTCAAAGTAGCTTTTAAAATGTAGTGACAGCATGTACATGTTTGGGGTTGGTGGAATGGGGCTATTGGTTTGGTGCTTGCTCGGTAATTGAGTTTGTCAGATTACATGTCAGCCTATATTTACCTGTATTCCCCATAATCCTTCATGTTGAGTTTGTTGAGAATGACCTTGGACAGGCCAGGGACGTTGGAGTCCAGAGAGTAGAAGCCAATGCGGTCTGAGAACACGCCGTCTATTCCTGGAGCAAAGGATTCTGGGAGAGCTGGGATTTGTCCAGACATTTTGATGTGTCTGAATGTTGTTACAAGGGGAGACAGACAGACACAGAGACACAGAGACACAGAGACACAGAGACACAGAGACACACAGACACACAGACACAGAGACACACAGACAGACACACAGACACACAGACAGACAGACAGACAGACAGACAGACAGACAGACAGACAGACAGAGAGACAGACAGAGACACAGACAGACACAGAGACACAGAGACACAGAGACAGACAGACAGACAGACAGACAGACAGACAGACAGACAGACAGACAGACAGACAGACAGACAGACAGACAGACAGACAGACAGACAGACAGACAGACAGACAGACAGACAGACAGACAGACAGACAGACAGACAGACAGACAGACAGACAGACAGACAGACAGACAGACAGACAGACAGACAGAGCTGATGATCAATCAACTGCAACTCTGCGGCTTCGTCAAGACACTTGGTCAACCAAAATATGTCCTATAGATAGCTCGTCTATGGTATGTTTTAGAACTGGCACACCATGGTGACTTACAAGGACAATTCTATTTGCCAGACAATTGTCTACAGCAGTAAATATTCCTAGCATGTGGCCCAAGCCACAGAGGTTCAGGAAGTCACTTTATACTTGATTGACAGGCATAACCCAGACACTCTTGGGGTAAATAATGGGACACTGTTATGCCCCAAGAGCCCAGATTGACAATGACAAGGAGCAGAGATAGTAATGCGATCTCAGACAGACAAACAATTGGGGAGGGTGGGGTGGGGTAGTGGGATAGCGGGGAGGTCAGAAGGACAGACCACTAGGATATCCCACTTTCTAAAAAAATAAAATATATTCAGTCACAGATCAAAATGTATAACACATCCACTAGGAAGTCATAACCTTACTTTATGTCGACTAATCTCACTCAATTCAGAATGATTAAAGGAATTAAGTTTGACTTAGAAGTGCACATGTATTATTTCACACAGTTTTTTACTTAAACATATCGCTACACCCACAACATCTGCTAAATATGTGACCAATAAAATTGGGTTTGATTTGCATGATTCTACTTGTGTTATTACATCGCCAACAAACAAAATTGACATCCTATGATGGGTAAAACATTGAAAATGTATAGTTTAATTAAGTTAAGAAACATTCCTCGAAATGAAAGCCAGACATTAGATGAGTATTCGGATTATATTTTATTGTGGTGTTTTAAACGGGTGTTTCTGTAGATTAGAGGAACTGCTGAACACTGTTGGTTTAGACTTTTCTGGATAAAATACTGCCTCCTAGTAGTACTGCCTCTTATTGGAACCCTCACAGATTCCAAGGTAGAAGTCCTAATTTGGGCAGCAGGTGGTTTAGCAGTCACTGTATGTCTGTCTGTTCAATACAAAATACAAAAGAGAGACAGACTCGCAGGTCCCTTGGTGCATCACACCACGGATCGCTTCACGTAGCCAGCCAGTACAGTGCCTTTGAGCCGGTGCTTGGTAGAGTCATAAACCCCCCGTCTAGAGCAATTGGAGGAGAGCTTGGCACAGATCTCGCTGTGTTTCTCCAGGCGACTAGGATCAAAGCACCGGCCACAGTGCTCACACTGCTTCAGCTTGGAGTTGGCTGCACTCATCCCAAATCGACGTTTCAGCACCACCTGAATGAATGTTATCAGATGGGCCAAATAATGGGTAAGATATACAATATGTACAAAACAGATGAGGCTGGTGGGAGGAGCTATAGGAGGATGGGCTCAATGAAATGGCTGTAATGGAATGAAGGGACCGGTATCACACAAATCCATCATATGGAAACCACGTTTGATTCTGATCAATTCATTTAATTCCAGCCATTACAACGAGCCTATCATCCTATTACTCCTCCCATCAGCCTCCTCTGATACAAACGCACCTGATCACCAACACTACACTAGATCAGCAGTTAGCATGGCTTTGGAATGTCAGGTTACTTTACCTGTCTGTCCTCCTTTTTCTTTTCCATGTTCAAACCCTTCTTGACCTCCTTTGGCTTGCTCACAGCGTATCTCTTGGCTGTCTGCTTTGGCTCACTTGCCACACTGCTTTCTTCTCCATTTCTCCTCACCTCTTTACTCCTTTCTTCCTCTTCTTCATTATCTCTTATCATCTCCCATAGGTCAGAATCCACCTTCATCAGGCAGATCTCCTGGATGAACTTCTCCACCTTTTTTCTCAACCGTTCTTTTGCCTTTTTCTCCTCCAAAGCCTGAGCATCCATCTTGGCCCCACTCTTCATCAGTTTCAGTTCTTGGGTGACACTGATCAGCTTGGCCTTCATATATGCCATCACCTGCTCAGCCTCTGAGTTAAAGACGTCCCATACCATCTCATCGGGGCATGGTGGTAGATCCTGTACAGTTAGGGCCTGAGTCTTGAACTGAACATGTTTCTTCACAACCTGCCTTCTGTACATCGAAGCAGCAGGACGAGGGCTGCCCTCTGGTCTTTGTGGCTGGAATGGCTTCTTGGCATCATTGTTTGACACAGTGACTCTGGCTCTAATGGGAGGCAGTGGCATCTTGGCGACCATATTGGCTCCATGGACTGCCTTCAATGGCTTGGCGCTGTGGAGGTAGATGTCTTTCACCACGCAGGTTTGATCCCTCTTGGTCCGGATGGGTTGCAGTGGCTTCCGGATGGGAGGAACAGTAGCCTTCCCTGACTGCTGAGATGTTGGAGCTACATGCAGTCCTTGACTCTTCCCATTGCAGATGGACCTCTTTTTCTGCAGTACTGGGATTCTGGAGGGAGGATGTGGTTTCTTTTCCACAGCCTTCAAACTGGCAAGTTGCTGCAGAGCACCCTTCCTTTCTTCAGTCAACTCCAGTACTGGGATTCTGGAGGTGTTAAAACTGTTTTGTTTGAGCGCTGGAAGCTTCTCAGTGGCCTTGGGTTGAGATGGCAGGGCAGGCTGAATGGAGTTGCTACTGGCAGCTCCAAGCTTCCCTGTTAAAGCATTATCTTCCTGTAGTGGCTGCAATAATCTCCTCATCATCAAGGAGATTGACAGTGTCCTTCTTCTAACCTGGTTCTGCAACTAAGTTTTTGTCTAGTAGCACTTTCTATATTTTATGGTGATCTACTGTGTTAACTATATCTCAGGATGAATCTGCTAGCTTGCCTTGGACACTAGTGTTCTATTTTCAGCAATCAGGCGGCAGAATGTTCAAACAGAACATTTAGAATTTATTGATCAGTTGTGACATCATACTTGGTTCACATATAATGAGACTTCTAGAATCTCAAACACTTAAGTGGATGTGACATCATAATAGACCATAATATACTGCCCAAAATGGTGAATGTGACCTACCTGTGTTGAACTGCTTGCCCTCATCTCATATTTAAATAAGTCCCTTTTCTTTGAGGGGAAACATATTATTGTACTCTCTGAACTGTCAATTTAAAAGACAATTTGCCAATTTATTCATTACTAAATGTAACTAACATTAGATAGTTAATCCTGAGATTCTTACCTTTGCCTCGGCAGTCTCATCATGGCGTTTGTAGTTCTTTATGATAGCCACATTAGCATTTTTGGGGTCTAAATACAGGCAAATATATTGGTGTCACCTTGTCCTACAGAGATTTATAGGGTTATCGAAAAGTCACACAAGGGTAAACCTACATGAAACACATCCCTTATTTTAAGTGTTTCTAAAATCCCCTATGGGGAGAAATGAATGGTGAACAAACAGTTGGAAGCATTTCCTTATTTGACCGCTATGTTTTATGGGTATTATGATTCATAATGTGGTACCAGAGTGGCGCAGCGGTCTAAGGCACTGCATCTCAGTGCAAGAGGCATCACTACAGTCCCTGGTTCAAATCCAGGCTGTATCACATACAGCCATGATTGGGAGTCCCATAGGGCAGCGCACAATTGGCCCAGCGTCGTCCGGGTTAGGCCGTCATTGTAAATAATAATTTGTTCTTAACTGACATGCCTAGTTAAATAAAGGTTACATAAAATAGACACCTTCCGGCCCCTTCCCCATACCAATCTTCCTCCACTGTTGCCGGCAATACACTAAAGTCACTGACACACGAATGTAAGCTGAAAAGGGGTAACAGGGTCTCCCTTATCTTATTCTGGCCTGATGCCCTGATGTCAGAGTCTCCCTAACAGGATGGTAAAACCCTGCTAACGGAAACCCTGGAGAAATAGAGCTCCATTTGTGAAGATCAGGAGCTACGTCAGAAATGAGGCGACCAGCCTGTTGCCCTCCACGCCAAATCCTGACTGCTACAGCGAATCAATCCCCTCATGGCCACCTACGTGTGTATCGTCCCACTGCGTGTGTATTGTCAGTATCAACACACAGGGTCTATTGACAGTCTGTAGCCTCCACCTGCGAGGGTTTACATGACTGTAAATTAACAGGTTGTACAACAACCTATATACTAAATATAGACAGGGATTTACACAGGGAAATATAGGGATTGCAAAAATACCAGTCTCAACGTCAACAGTGAACAGGCGACTCCGGGATGTTGGCCTCCTAGGCCGAGTTGCAAAGAAAAATCCATATCTCAGACTGGCCAATAAAAATAAAAGATTAAGATGGACAAAAGAAAACAGACACTGGACAGAGGAACTCTGCCTAGAAGGCCAGCATCCCGGAGTCTCCTCTTCACTGTTGACGTTGAGACTGGTGTTTTGCGGGTACTATTTAATGATGCTGCCAGTTCAGGACTTGTGAGGCGTCTGTTTCTCAAACTAGACACTCTAATGTACTTGTCCTTTTGCTCAGTTGTGCACCACGGCCTCCCACTCCTCTTTCTATTCTGGTTAGAGCCAGTATACGTTGCTCTGTGAAGGGAGTAGTACACAGCGTTGTACCAGATCTTCAGTTTCTTGGCAATTTCTCACATGGAATATCCTTCAAGAATAGACTGACGAGTTTCAGAAGAAAGTTACTTGTTTCTGGCGATTTTAAGCCTGTAATCGAACCCACAAATGCTGATGCTCCAGATACTCAACTAGTCTAAAGAAGGCCAGTTTGATTGCTTCTTTAATCAACACAACAGTTTTCAGCTGTGCTAACATAATTGCAAAAGGGTTTTCTAATGATCAATTATCCTTTTAAAATGATAACCTTGGATCAGCTAACACAATGTGCCATTGGAACACAGGAGTGATGGTTGCTGATAATGGGTCTCTTACTTACTTACTGACTTTATTGTCCCTATGGGGAAATTTTGTTGCAGTGACATGTACACATTTAAAGTGCCGTTTAAATACAAAACAAAATCGACAATACAACTTTCATGACAGTTACATACCAATAAAACTGAATTATTATTATTATTTTTTTTAAATGACTAGCCTGCTGGCCTTCCTGAGTCGATAGGAACATTAGCCCGAGCTATTTAGGAGGGATATATCACACCTGGCACAAATGATTGTCTAGTTCTGTGTTTCCTGCTGATGGTTGCCCTATACCTGCGCCCAGAGGGGAGTAGTTCAAAGTCCAGAAACGGGGTGGCTTGGGTCTAAAATGATTTTGTGAGCCTTGCGGAGGGCCCTGACCTTAAAGATCTCATCCAGGCCTGTTTGTTTGACTCCATGTACCTTGCTTGCTGTGGTGATAATCCTTCTCAGCATATTTCTCTGGCTGACAGTGGCATTGCCAAACCAACAAACAATACAAAACGTTTAAATGACTCTCAATGAAAGATTTGTACAAACAGAGTCAGTATAGTACAGTCTACATGAAAAGATCCCAGCTTTTAGCGAAAGAACAGTCTCTGTTGGCTCTTTTTGTAGATCAAGTCTGTACATTTACTCCACTGAAGCTTATTGTCCAAGAGGACACACAGATATTTATATTCCTCTACAATCTCTATGATCTGTCCTCTGATAGATGTTGCAGAGGTAGGTGTTGTACGCTTCCTGAAGTCTATGCACACCTCTTTGGTCGTGTTGGTATTGAGGACCAAGTGTGATTCCTCACACCACTCTACAAAGTCATCTAGGACCGGGCTATGATGTTCCTCATCATTATGTAACAGGCTGATCAAGGCAGTGTCATCCGCGAACTTAACGAGGTGTCTGTCAGGATGGGAACTAGTATAACTATTAGTGTACAAGATGTACAGGAGTGGGGACAAAACACATCCCTGAGGAGAGCCTGTGTTGGTATTGCGTATGTCTGACACGTGGGGACCTATTTTGACTCGCTGTGAGCGTCGGCTCAGGAAGTCCAGCAGCCACAAAACCAGCCCCCCATCTAAGGAGAAGTCCCGAATGAGTCTCTGTGCCAGAATGTAGGGCTGGATTGTGTTAAAGGTAGAAGAAAAACAGAACCCTAACATGGGATTTGGCACCCCTAGATGTCTATAGACCATGTTAAGGAGGGTAAGAATGGCATCATCAACTCCTCTGCTAGGCTGATAGGCAAACTGAAATGGGTCGAGACGCCTCCGTATGTAGATATTCCATAAGAAATACGCTGTTTCCAGCTACAATATTCATTTACAACATTAACAATGTATACAAGGTATTTCTGATCAATTTGATGTTATTTTAATGGACAAAAAAATAATAATTTTGTTTCAAAAACAAGTGACCCCAAACTTTTGAACGGTAGTGTACATTGTAAACATACATTTCTCTCTTCGAAGAGAGTGTGATATGAGGCTCGTAGGAGCTTGGTGAACAGGGAGAGGCTAAAAACCCAGAGACACTGGATGTCTTGAAACTCTTATCCTTGAAAAGGCTGTCTCCAAAAGCACTACAGAAATGCTCCAAAGATAAAATGACCTTTGCAGACAAATTCCTAACATTTTCTGGCATACACATATACACACTGACTATACTGTGTAGGTTTGTGGAACTTTAAAATTGTAAAGAGGTACAGAAGTTCCATACTGGAACTGTACGGAAAGTTTCCAAGAAAAGTGTGAAAGTGGACATTTCTCTTTGTCACAGAAATATTGCATATTGTATGTGCAAGGCATAAAAATGCATTTTATAATATTCTTTTCATACATTTTCCAGACAGAAAAAAAAAAGTTTTATTCAAGGGTCCAAATTGAAAGAACTGCAGTATATCAGTATGTTTCATATCTAAATGGCACAAGGAGGGCAAAGCATAGAACTAATAGATTTCCCATCAGTGGAAAAGTTTAAATTCTCTATGTTTCTGACCAAGAAGTCAATCACTCAGTGCACCATACAGTCAACATTCACTACAGACAGCTTGTATATTCTAAATCATTATAAATCACTACATCACTATACCGAACCACTACACAGACAAATTTCAGCAACACCGGTAAACATGTAAACTCGTTTTTCTATTGACTCACACAGGTAAACCAAAATAACTTCACAATACCTTGTCAGGCCCGGTTCAAGGGAATGTGGTCTAGACTTTTCCAGATTCTTGGTTCTTCACTGGGTCTCTCTTTCTAGTCCCTTCCTCACTCCAGACTGCCTGGTGAGGGATGGTGAGGGTGATTGACAACTCCCCAGGTTGGGTAGTGGTTGTGCAATGCAGTGAAAACCTATTCCTCTCTGAGCTGGGGGCCAAGGCAAAGTGCTGATGCCTGAGCTCTGGACGATTCCTGGCACACGAGGTTGAGGGGCAGATTCGGGAGGTGGGGGGACAAAGGGAGGGGATGAGGGGATGGAGGAGAGAGGGGTAGAGGTTAAGTGATAAACAGTGACGAGGGTTAATAATAATAATATATTTATTTTATATAGCGCTTTTCCATTACAAGTAGAATCTCAAAGTTGCTTTAAAAAACCAAAAGAAGGTTAAGTGAAATACAGGCTGAAATGGGTAGATGGCAGGGGGGTTGTTGAGGGGTTAGTTGGTTCAGGAAGGGGTTCTGGGGGATTTCACAGGGAGTCTGACATATGCTTCTTGATTATCAAGGCACGTTCCTCTACCCTGCATCAGCCTCACATGCAGACTTGCTCTCTGCTGGACAGAGGCGGTAAGGACAGAGCACCAGGGAACACAAGTAGGGAAACTGACACTCAAGAGCAGAGTTTACATTTCTTCCAGCTGCAGCCAATGAAAACGGAGAATACTAATTGACAGCAGGTTGTCAAGAACTGTCCATATGCCTTAAACCTACTGTAGCCAGATGACAACGCATGCAGACAGATTGAACAGTAGAGGAGTTAGAAGAGAAAGCAGATACATAAGTGGAGGACATATTAAGAAACGAAGAGTTGTAATGTGTTATTTAAAAAAAACTTTATTTGGTCCATTGGAACCTGAGATTGAAAATTAAACATACATAGGTTTTTATACATATACACCCCCCCCAAAAATCAATAAAATACTCTATATATATATCACATTCCTGCCCAAATAAGAGATCAATTTTCTGTTACAGCATTATGTTGGATTTGATTAGATTTTTGTACAAGGTAAAACAGTTGGTTCACTGTGTCGGTTGAGGTGGATTATAGCACTGGAGTCTGCACAGTTTACAAAGACAGAACCAGATAGTTAGAGGCTGTTGGCTATGGACTGTGAACGGCCACAGCCTCCAGTGAACACCACGGGCCAACCCCTACTGCCAGGAAGAGTCACCACCACATCTCAACACGAGACGAATAGAATTATCCACAGGAACGACATGAAGAGAGAGAGAGAGCGAAATGACAACATGAATAAAAACAGATATATCATCAAAAACAAACAAAAAAGCTACATGTAAATGCACACAACATGTAAAGTGAAGTCACAGAGCCTCATGACGCTGACATTTGAGGTGACTTTGATTTCAGGTATTTTTCAGTGCAGGTTTCAGTTTCCGAGTAAAGACAGTCCCACTGGGCTAAAACATATAAACATTCCTTTTTTTTCTGTCACCTATCAATCAATGGATGGTTCAACTCAGGCAGTACACATCACATCCACAGCATACGTACTGTATGTATCCAAACCTTTCTCGCACACATTTTACATTTGCGATAAGAGCAGGTTTTCTTGTGCTTTGATGAAATCTTTTTTTTTTTTTTTTTTACAATAATAAATGAATTAACATACAGAATGGACAGCTACTTGGCTGCAATTGCAGAGAGCAAATGGTCATTCTCCTGAAAGTGTTCCGGTACATGTTAAACATTCACTATAACAGTGGACAACTTGAGCTGCATTATGGTCATAATACATACAGTACTCGATGAGACCGTCACGAAACACATGCTACTAGTTGGCTATCCAACAAGTTAGAAGTGGTTGTATTGCACGAGACGACACGTATCATGACGTTGTCAGGCTATTTACTTGTCACGAGTGGTGTCAAAACGCTCATATGTGTGACATCGTCGTCAGCTCCAGGTCTTTTTTCCATTATCCATTATTTTCCATTACAGTACATTCGAAAACATGCAAAGGAAGGTGAATTGCATTTATGCAAATCATTACATCCAAAACAGCCTAAACAAATCATCTTTCGATTGCACCTCCAAACTTCCTTTCATCCCAAGTTTTCCCAAATCATTTTATTACAGAAAATAAAAGATTTCTTCCTTAACTTAGACTTAAGTTACATCTTAAGTTCTTCTACTTAACTCCCAAGAAATCTCCCAAACCTCGGCCATCTAAGACGGTATCGTGTTTTAAGGATTTTCTCCTTTGACTGTAGATGGAACGAGTGAATTGTTTCAGCTTAAAATGGGGGATTTTTTGATGTCTTGGTGAAGTCTGGTTAAATCAGACTGAACACTCACTGCATTGTCAACCAGGCTAGAAGTCTGATGGCTCTGGCGTAAAACATGAACAACAGTTGTGACATCACTCACATCCCTCACTGCTCCCTGTGCATCCTGGGAAATATGGCACACAATGCGACAACGATCCATTGACCTCCACTGTTGTATTTTCCCCAACAGGATGCTGGAGCGAGAATTGACGTACCAAATGTGAGCAGACAGGCTTGACAATGTGCAAAGTCAATCAACCTCCGGGAGACAGAGCAGAAAAAAGAAAAAAAGATCTCTTCCTTTCGACATTGATCACTGAACTGAGGGAGAAAGTAAGACAGACAGAGAGAGAAAATAGAGGGCAAGAGGTTACATTTCCTCTTTCTCGACACCCAGATAATATTCACCAGATATGCTGAAACAGCAATAGAGACGACTGTGTTTTTTAAAAAATGTTAAAAAATTAAAGAAAAAAATGACTGCTGACGACACCGATCTGGACCTCATGGATAACGAACGACAGCAAGTCGAGTCAAAACAGAGAGGTGCAAACACCGTGAAGATTCCAGCTCTGCTATATGTTCCGTACGGGACACATATGATGATACACATTGATTTGACATTTTCTTGGAAACAGAGTCAAGAGTCCAGCTTATATTTGAGGTGGACAGGCTTTGACTTGCGTTGGGAGAAATAATAACACAGCATTTCAACAGCAGGAGAAACAGAGGAGGGCTTGGACAGTTGACCGACAGAAAGACAGAGGAGACGGATGGAGAGATGGTAACCTAGATGGCTCGTTAAAACTATTAAAGCACCGTACAAAATACAGACCAAAGACAATAAAACATCTTTAAAAATATGTAAATGACTGTGGTTAAATCGCTAGTCGGGTTTGGCTCACGTCGTACCATGGTGTAGAGACGGGGGAAGAATTGTAACCCCCCGCCCCCCAATCCTGTTGATCGTTGACAGCTCCAAAGGTGCAGGGTACAGGAGGCAGGACAGGGGGCTTGGGGGAGATAGCAACTAACCCTCCCTTCTCCATCCCCATCCCAAACTAAACCTCACACAGCAGCGACTATTGGGAGTGAGGCTTTGAGGAGGTGAAGCTGATCCTAGAACAGCTCAATGCAACTTCTACCTCGAGTATGGTGGGGTAATGGTCCATAGACCAAGAACAGTGGGGTCAGGGAGTCAGGTCAGCGTGGTTGATTGGCTCTGTGGGGAAACAGCCACCAGGTGGCTCAGCAGTTACAGCACTCCACCCTGGCCTCTGAATGACCTTTAGACTTTGGGATGTGGGGTCAACAGTCAAGTGTTCCTGGGCGTTCGTTGACATCTGTTGGGGGTTAGAGAAAGAACGGGCGCTCTAGGACCCCTCTAGAAACACTGACGTCACCTGGGAAGGCTCCCTCATCTCCCATCTCATCCGAAATGGCACATCCACCCACTCTCCTCGCCTCATTCCCAATTGGATCCAGGTGGTTTGGCAGGGTCGAGTCCCCATCATTTATGGATTGAGGAGGAAGAGGAAGAAAACCGCCAGTACCCCGTCCAGTCATCCTTCCCACGGATGTCTCCACAATCCACGCCCTCCCTCTATCCACATGTGTTTATTCCAGCGTCACACAGCCCCCGCTTTCCCGCACGAAGGTGTTCACGTACGTGTGTGCCAACGTGAGGATCACCAGCTTGTGTGTGTGTGTGTGTGCGTGAAGGGGGGCCGTGGTCATAGGGGCCGTGGCCGGTGCAGGCCGTCGATGTCGGGGGTGAGCTGGGGGCTGTGCGTGGCCTTGGTGGGGGTCCAGTCCCCTAGGGAGGCCTGGGCGGCCTTACGGTGGGCCAGCCGGTGGGTGATGGAAAAGCCTGCGTTGCCCTCGAGCTGGGATAGCACCACCAGCACCTGCCTGCAGGGGGAGACAAAGTCAGAAAACACAGTCAGGAAACATGGTCACGCATTCATGAAAGACTGTCCTCAGCAGAACGACGTGGTACATACACTGAGTGTACAGCACATTAAGGACACCTGCTCTTTCCACGACTGACCAGGTGAATCCAGGTGAAGGCTATGGTCCCTTACTGATGTCACTTGTTAAATTCACTTCCGTCAGTGTAGATGAAGGGGAGGAGGACAGGTTAAAGAGGGATTTTACAGTCTTGAGACAGTTGAGACATGCATTGTGTACGTGCGTCATTCAGGGGGTGAATGGGCAAGGCGTAAGATTTAAGTGCCTTTGAACAGGGTATGGTGGTAGGCGAAACCGGTTTGTGTCAAGAACTGCAGTTTGTTTTTTAACGCTCAAGTTTCCTGTGTGTAACAAGAACGGTCCACCGCCCAAAGGACCTCCAGCCGACTTCACACAGCTGTGGGAAGCATTGGAGTCAACCTGAACCAGTATCCCTGTGGAACGCATTCGATACCTTGTAGAGTCTATGCCCCGACGAATTGAGACTGTTCCGAGGGCAAAAGGGGGGTTCAAACTCAATATTAGGACGGTGTTCCTAATGTTTTATACACTCAGTGTAAATCAGGGGATGGGCAACAATGATCAGGTTGGGGGCCACAATGAATCTGAACTCGTCATGAAAGGCCGCAGCCCAGGGTATCCACATCCATATCAACTACAAAAATAAGTTTTATAGTTCTTTTTGTGCAATTCTACACATTATGCCGTAGGGCGGAGAGGAATGTTTGCAGTTTTTAATATAAATGTATATAACAAGTAAACACCTAAAAAAAGACAGTCTTCAACAGTGGTATATAGGTCTATATACAAATGAAATGTGCTCTCGTGTCTTGTATTTTTTACTTAGCACACTTTCTCCTCCATGCACCTGGTAGCCAGTTAGTTACGGTGTGGTACCTCCTCCATGCACCTGGTAGCCAGTGTGTGTACTGTGTGGTGTACGGTACCTCCTCCATGCACCCTGGTAACCAGTTAGTGTGTGGTGTGTACCTCCTCCATGCACCTGGTGTGTGGTGTACGGTACCTCCTCCATGCACCTGGTAACCAGTTATGGTGTGTACTGTGTGGTGTACGGTACCCCTCCATGCACCTGGTAACCAGTTATGGTGTGTACTGTGTGGTGTACGGTACCTCCTCCATGCACCTGGTAACCAGTTATGGTGTGTAGTGTGTGGTGTACGGTACCTCCTCCATGCACCTGGTAGCCAGTTATGGTGTGTAGTGTGTGGTGTACGGTACCTCCTCCATGCACCTGGTAGCCAGTTATGGTGTGTACTGTGTGGTGTACGGTACCTCCTCCATGCACCTGGTAACCAGTTATGGTGTGTACTCCATGCACCTGGTAACCAGTTGTGGTGTACGGTACCTCCTCCATGCACCTGGTAACCAGTTACGGTGTGTACTGTGTGGTGTACGGTACCTCCTCCATGTGGTAACCAGTTATGGTGTGTAGTGTGTGGTGCACCTGGTACCAGTTATGGTGTAGTGTGTGGTGTACGGTACCTCCTCCATGCACCTGGTACCTCCTCCATGCACCTGGTAACCAGTTATGGTGTGTAGTGTGTGGTGTACGGTACCTCCTCCATGCACCTGGTAACCAGTTACGGTGTGTACTGTGTGGTGTACGGTACCTCCTCAATGCACCCGGTAGCCAGTTATGGTGTGTAGTGTGTGGTGTACGGTACCTGTGCAGAGGCGGTACACTGTCGATGGTCTTGAGGCTGCCGCGCGTGGACACCACGTTGAAGCTGTCCGTACAGTCACATGACACGTGGAGGTAGTACTTGGGGTGGCGGTTCTCCACCACCACGATCAGCCCCGCCCAGCCGTGGGTCAGGTAGTAGCACGTCATGCCCTCGCGACCCTACATACACAGATAAAGAGGCAGACAGACACACAGACAGACAGACCAGTAAGGCCAGCAGGCTAGTCTTTTTTTATTTATTTTTTAAATGTTTATGTTTTATTGGTATGTAACTGTTATGAAATGTTGTTTTGTATTTAAACGCCACTTTAAACGTGTACATGACACTGCAACAAAATTCCCCCATGGGGCCAATAAAGTCAGTCAGTAAGTAAGTAAGACAAACAGACAGCCTGTTACTACATCATAATATGTACCTACAATGACAGGGTTACACAATAGTTTAACGAACCAGTGTGTACTACTTTTCAGAAACGCGCCACATATAGCAGGAAGTATAACCCATGTTTTCACTCCAGCCGCGGAGCACTTATGCTGCCGTGAACGTTTCCAACGGCGTTGGGTCACCTTCTGTGGCTAGTAGGTTCAGAGTTGGAAAACGGACTAATTCAACTGAGCATCGCTTGTGAATGTGGAACGGATACTTGATTTGTGCATCCAGTTCGCATTCACCCACATTCTCTTACTTACTCAAGCCTTGTTTGTGTGTGTGTGTGTGTGTGTGTGTGTGTGTGTGTGTGTGTGTGTGTGTGTGTGTGTGTGTGTGTGTGTGTGTGTGTGTGTGTGTGTGTGTGTGTGTGTGTGTGTGTGTGTGTGTGTGTGTGTGTGTGTGTGTGTGTGCCAGTCTCCACTGTCCACTGTGTGTGTGGGACGTACATAAACTCCAACACACGGTCTTTTGTTCTAGGTTAAGGATGAAAAACTGTTGGTTCTTTGGGAGTGTGTGTGTGAGTGCGCGTGTGTGTGCGGCTCACCCCTCTCACTCACCCCTCTCCCTTGTTGCCGATCAGGAGGACTGCAATGTGTGTGTCTCTAAGCATCTATGTGTGTGTGTGTGTGTCTCTCACTGTGAGTGTGTGTGTGTCCATGCCCCTCACCTCGTGTCTCTCTCCCTTGTTCTCGGTCAGTAGGATGATGGCGTCGGCCAGCGTGGTAGCGGTAGCCTCCACCTGCTCCACCATCACCTGGCGGGAGCTGTAGATGGCCAGGATGTAACCTGGGAAGTCCTGGTTGGGACGCCGTGCACTGGTGGGGCTCGACACTAGGAGAAGACAAGACTCCATTAGATTCCCATTGTGATTGGTCGCCTTAATAAAAACCCTGATGAAGGCTAAGGGCCAAAACATTGGTTTAAACAATAAAGAAGTGGTTATGTCAACTTCCACTGCCCTCCAAGTTGCTGAATTTACTCTTCTCTACCATTGTGTTT
Source organism: Oncorhynchus gorbuscha (assembly GCF_021184085.1). NCBI lineage: Eukaryota > Metazoa > Chordata > Actinopteri > Salmoniformes > Salmonidae > Oncorhynchus > Oncorhynchus gorbuscha. The sequence continues at coordinate 24,692,507 of NC_060183.1, forward strand.
TTTGTTCCCTCATTTGAAAGACAAGGTTCAATCCGCAAGCTGGCAGGGGGATATTCCAGAAAGTTCCATATCCCTACAGAGGGATATTCCAGAAAGTTCCATATCCCTACAGAGGGATATTCCAGAAAGTTCCATATGCCTACAGAGGGATATTCCAGAAAGTTCCATATGCCTACAGAGGGATATTCCAGAAAGTTCCATATCCCTACAGAGGGATATTCCAGAAAGTTCCATATCCCTACAGAGGGATATTCCAGAAAGTTCCATATCCCTACAGAGGGATATTCCAGAAAGTTCCATATCCCTACAGAGGGATATTCCAGAAAGTTCCATATGCCTACAGAGGGATATTCCAGAAAGTTCCATATCCCTACAGAGGGATATTCCAGAAAGTTCCATATGCCTACAGAGGGATATTCCAGAAAGTCATCAAAGCTGCAAAGTCGGCTTGGCTGGATGCTGTCTCTCGTCTCTCCCTGCTAGAGCGGCACCTCTCTCTCTCCTTCCTCTAGCGCTTTATCAGCCTTGGTTAATAAAGTAGCTTAAAAACGGACTTTTCTCCTGCTTCCCTCACTCGGATCAGACCAAGTCTGAATCCCACCAGGTCCCTACGGAACAAGTCTAGTTGTCCTCGCATCTGTTCGGAGTGAGTCTGTGTGTATGTACCTGGTGTGGGCGGCCCCACTCCGCTGACGTTCATCTGCCAGTGGTTAAAGGCGCAGCACACCACGGCGTACTCGCCCGGCTCCAACATCACGTCGCAGCCCACAAACTTCTTGACTGCCCGCTTGCTGTGGGCCAGCAGCCTGCCCAAGGTCAGCTTGTTGCCACTGCCAAACGACGCTCTGAACACCATGATACACAGGTCCAAAAGGTGGCTGTCTGCCGTGTCCGACCGCCTAGAAGGAGGAGGGGAATAGAGATCCAATAGTTTAAAAGTTGGATTGTTTATTTACATGGTCTAAAGGGTTATTTTTCATTCCAACAGGTGGCTGTTGAGCGAGCGAGAGAGCGAGAGAGAGAGAGAGAAAGTACCTGCTGCCCTCCTGGAAGAGGGCGAACTCCAGCGCGGTCCTCTCTAGCATGGTCAGAGCGGTGACCGTAACAGGACCACAGGCTCTACTGGGGAAATAGCCCTGTAACCGCACCTCCTGCCAGTCTGAATGGATCTTACAGATGTCTACCGAGTCAAAGTACCTGTGGAAAGACAACAACAACAAAAATGACACAGAGTTAGAGTCGCTGACTGTGTAACAGTCAGACCCGGGGAATGTGATCTTACAACCTAATGCATAATGACGCTCCTTCGCTCAGAGCCAATTATGATGTCACTGATAACCACTAGCCGCTTCACTACCCAGCCAGTTTCACCACTGCTTCAACTGCACAGACACAAAAGGCAAAGAAAAGCTGCCCAGAAAAAAAAACATACAATATCTGTTCTACGAATGTCGATGAATCACGTGCTGACGTCATTAAATGAAATCTGTAAAGGGTTGTCAATTTTGCTGTTCTGAGCCAACAATAAAACCATAGTCCATTGACAGGGTTAATAGCAGTGTGTGATTTCCTAAAAAATAGCAGTGTGGTACACCACAAGGAGTTGTGTTAGGCCCAATTAGAAATCCAAGCTGTGATACGCCTCTGCAGCATCTGTTGACATCAGCTCACAAATGTGCACGCACAAACAGTCATGCACACGGCTGCTGCATGCCATGACAGGACTCCCTTACTACACCTTAACTTTACGTGAAGGCTATACTGTATCAAAAGAGCACATGGATGCATGCACACACTCACGGCAGTACTCCAATAAGCCCCATCTTTGATCAGCACAAAGTCTTGTGGAAGACAGCTCCTTCATTTGACTTCTTAAGGCATGAGCTATCTTGACATCCTTTTCCTCTCCCTCTCTTACAAGTTGATGTTTTCCTGATAACTTTGACCAAAACCCAACTCAGAAAACCACCCTCTGACCTGACATTCCAGTCGCTCACACGATTCAAATGTATTTATACAGATCAAAGCCAACACTTTTACCTACCTCTCCACTCCCCCCCACACACACACAATTTGGCTTGCTAATAAAAATGGCTCTGCTTCAAAGCGACCGCCCCCAGAGACCCAACCAGTGACTGACTCACCCTCTTTTCTTCTCAGTCTGTTTTTCCCCATTTTATCACCCCCCCCCTGCTTTGTCATCTGTCTGCTCCCCTCTTTCGTCTTCCCAGAAGAAGAGAGGGGGGATAAGAGGGAAGAGATGGAAGAGATAAAATAAAAAAGCTCTGAAGCCAGAGTGAAGGGCTACTGTGGTGTTCTTAGTTCTTCTACTAGGCTACACTTGTTAAAACGCTGTGAGGACTTCACATCATGTATCTGTTTGCCAAGCACCCTTTACTAGGGATGGGCATTTCAAATCATTTTACTATTCAAATCATATCATGATCTTTTTTCGGCTGTCCGGACAGTTGAAATACAGTGTTCTGGCCTGTATGGACATTGTTTGCAATATTCAAGTGTGTTTACTTCTGTGCAGCATGAGTAGGGAGCTAACATGATGCTGCCCAGACTCCCAGTGCAGACAAAGTGGAGCAGGCACAGTGATATAACAGAAGTACCTAAAAGTAACAAAAATTCTAGTACAGAGTCGTTTTTCATGTTCTGGGCTCGAAAAAGTACAGACGTTTCGGTATACCGGGCAACACTAACAGACAGACACATTGAGACGCATTGAGACGGGACCTACTTGATGAAGTCTCCGTACTCTATCCAGAAGACACCCTCGCTGCTGCCGTGGGCCATGAGCTCGTGGCGGAGGTGCTGCGGCCAATCAGGCCACTCGTCTGACCAGCTGCCGTTCCAGGAGAAGCGACCCCACGGGTTCCTCAACCGCAGTAGTCTGAGCGGCAGAGAGAGAGAGAGCAAAAACAACGTAATCAGGACCGAAAAACTGAAGGACACTTATCAGGGTTCGACAAGTTTCTTACAACTACCAGTGGGAATAAAGGACACAATGACAGGAATCTGAAAAAGAGACATGGCCCTTCTCAGCAATAACTTAAAGCCCCACCCCCTTATCATTTGTGACCAATTAGCCCCACCCGGCTCCCACTGGTAACCCAATCGGCTCTCACCTGTAGCCCTGGACGTCCCGTACGTCCAGGATAGAGTAGGCGTGGCGAGGGCGGAGGCCCAACGACTCGTATGTCACATCGTCCACCTTCATGTTCCCTCCTCCGCATGACGCCCCCATTAGAAACCTACCCGCCGCACACAGGACACAGACAGAGATGCCTTCAGACTGCAGAGATATCAGCCCACAGAGAGAGGCATGAGATTTAACCTCACGCAACTTTCCAGAGCACTGGTCACAAACCGGTCGTTCTCCAAGGCATTCCTAGTTGACCGCCAAACACTTCTGTACGATAAAGCCTTGTGTTCTTTTTTGCCTGTTGGCGGTAGGGTCGGTGACCTGTTGCCATTTTGAACCATTTCATGTGTCTGAAGGTACAAAGAGAGCCAATCAAGTGCACTATACAGGCCTACCGCTGGCCAATCGGATGGCTCGGATGACCGTGTTTGCAATAACGCAGCAGGCATAAAAGGAACCGACAGCAAAGTTGAATACTGTGAGATATCAAAACGTCTAAAACCATGACTAGAGGCGGAGCCTCAGTCTGCTGCTCTCTCCCTCCGCTGAGACTGACCATGAGATGCAGGTACCCATCAAGCCCAGTCAAATAAAAGAAATAGCCAATGATTTAAATGTATGCTCAGCAGATCTATTACCGGTGCGATCATGGAGCGTACCAATTTATATTTATGTAAACGGCCCAAACATTTCTAGCAAAGGCAGTATACAGTGACTATGTATCATTGGGCCTATACTTTACTGTATAAACCTCACTGCTACAGTACTGTTTTTAATTGGTTAATGTTGCATGGGCTTACATGTTTTAAGTCCTGTTCAAAAGATACAAATCTGAGCGGTAGATCTCGGCTTGCATTTTGACTCGAGGTGATCTTGACTCGGAAAAGGTTGGTGGCCACAGTTCGAGAGTTTCCCCAGTTAACACTATCGATGTTTCCCTTACCGTGGCAATTGTGATCGAATCAACGCAACATACCGAAACAGAAACTAACTAGGCAAGAGATTTTGTTGGGAGGCAGAACGCATCGGAGTAGGATTCTATTCCATTGACACGCACTACTCAGCACGTACTCTACACAGACCAGTGTGGCAAAACAAATCAGAGCTGCAGTAGGGCTTATATGCAAATAGACCATTGACTTATATGGATCTGTGCCATTCACTTTGAACTGGACCGTGTTTACAGCATGAGTGGTCGTGAGTAGATGCGCTTGTTTTGAGATTAAAGTCGACAGCTGCTTGTAACCGCGTGTACACATTTTGTTCATATCCTTTGCTAGTTAGGGAGTCATTGATCATTTGTAGTCAGCAACAGGGGAGTGTGATTTGAAAAGCAAGTCAGGTAATGAGCTTTTCTTCTGTCTTGAAGGGACAGTGTTTTATTTTGAGATAGGCTTGAATAAGCTAAGTAGCCAATAGGCAGCGGGAAGCATAATTTGCCTGGAATAATGGTGTGGGAATAATACTGCATTATATTTTGTAAAGTGGTTTCTTGCACCAAACAACACAACAACATGTCTGAAGGACAAGTGGATAAACAGGTTCGTGTCAAGCCCTGCATATTGTTTTTCAAAAAGTCTCAAGTGTTCACAGTAAACGTGCGCTGGAAGTTACACATCATTTTTTGAGCTTAGCAGACCTGAGGTTTGCTCAGTGTCTAGGAAAAATTAGAAGGAACATTGATCACGTGTCACCTTAAAACTCTTGGGGGCGGTTGCCAAAACGGATCCAGATATAAGCCTACTCATTGGACTAAAAAGCATTCTCCATTGAACATGCTTGTTAGTCAAGGAGTAGACGCAATCAGGGTCCATTCAATAGGCCACGTCATGACTTCTCAAATGAATGGACTTGTTCTTGACCTAGACTCTCGAGTAACTACTTCATACCTCGTGCCAATCTGTGCACATCATGATACATATACACATATACCCCCCCCCCCCCCGAAAGACAAATCTCCTCTGTCCGCCTTACCCGGCCTCTTTGGAGCTCAGCATCTTGGCCCAGATGAGGTCCGTGTCGATGGGTTCCTCGCGGGGGTTGGTGGAGCTGACCTGCAGCATCAGGGAGTCACACGGCGCCCCCGTCAGCGTGGCCAAGCCCTCGATGGCGCGCCCCGCCTGCAGGGCGAAGTAGGAGCCATGGAGCTTGGCCAGGGCCTTCTCTATCAGGGCCACCCAGAGCTGCTTACGCTGAGCCTGGCGAGGGAGAGAGAGGAAGGAGGAATGGAGGATGGAAGGAGAGAGAAGAAAAGAGGCAGAGGGGGATAGAGGTGGTGAAGTAGGAAGGACAGAGAAAGGTAGTGAAGGGGATAGAGGGACGTGTATGATGGAGAAAGGGAGGGAGAGAACAGTAGGCAAGGGGAGCGAGACACAGAGAGAGAGATCAAGAGAGAGGGAGAGAGAAGGGTAGGGAGAAGGAAGAATGGAGAGAGAGAGAGTAGGTCAAATCTATGAGCAGTGAATGAACCTTGCAACGCAATGAACATGACAGGGAAGACCACGTTCAGAGTTCAGAGAAGCGTGAGGGACCACGCGTGAGTGCGTTGTTCCAGCCCTTACCTGGGAGAAGAGCAGGTATCCGTACTCATCGCAGGGAAGCATGTCGTCCACCAGCACGGTGATCCAGGTACCATCCTTACAAAGCCTGACCTGGTAGGCCCCCTCCTGGCAGATCCCCCTGGTGATCATCACCCTCTCCACCAGCTCTGGACGCTCAGCCAGCACCGCCAACGCACTCAAGAACCTGCAGGGGAGGCAGCAATGAGATAGTCAGTCAGCAAGTTGGTGCAGGCATAGCGTGGAAAACCCGACCCTGGGCAAACACAGTGGCTGGGGGTCTGGTTTCAAACACAGTGGCTGGGAGGGAGGGAGGGAGGGAGAGAGAGAGGGAGAGAGGGAGAGAGGGAGAGAGGGAGAGAGAGAGAGAGAGAGACATGCAGACATGCCAGAACTCCGCGATTCAAAACCAAGGTTTACAGGCACAGCCTTTGCAGTGGTTTTAGTTGATGCAAACTAGCCACTTGCGAAATGCACTCATTAAAAATAACTTCCGTGTTCTAACATCTTGCCAGCTAGGATTTGGGATTTTATTCAAGAGGATAAAGTAGTCGCATAGTTCCTCTATGCCAAGAGTCCATCATTGAAACCAGATCCTAGTCACTGTGTTTTCGAGACGAAGGCAGGCAGGCAAGAAGGTTATACGTATATAAGTTAGTCAGGCAATATAACTTATTCTTCACATTTATGACCAGATTCAGGGTTGTGTGGGTTCTACGCTATTTCCTACTTCACAGTAGGGCCGAAATGCCTTCTTGAACATGGGAACGTTCATATGCAAGCATTTGGCCAAAACCCCCGCAATAACATCTGCTAAACAAATGTATGTGACCAATAAAATTGGATTTGGAATTGATTTGATGCCTTAATGACCAACTTGAATGGGATCCGTAAATATGAATTTAAAAAAAATGATGACCCGAGTTTAGCCAAGGGAAGGAAAATCGCTGAGCTATGGTGGGAGAAAGGCAGGAACCACGATTGGCTAAGATAATGGAGGGATAAAGGAGAACTACCTTCTGGAGCGCAGTGCCACGCTCACTCAGCCGGTTACATGCCAATTCTCAAACGAGATGGGTGAGGCGTAAGACGGCGTGAACGATTCTGAATGGGCGTAAGGAAAAAAGAAGAGGTCTCGATAGAAGTGCAAAGCTCATTCAAGGTGTTTTCCTCCTACGTGTCTCCAAAGTGGGATAACAAGTTTAGCACATTTCAAAGCAGCATCACCTCCCCGTGTTTCCTCCAACTGCAGCGTACGACACGCCATTCTGTAGCTCTGCTTCTGTAACTTTCTCAATCGATGGTTGACTTGCCACCAACCGAAACACATAAAAGAGCCAGGCAGAAGCCAAAACGTAGGAGGAGAACCTTGAGAGGAAGCAGACTAGAGGGAGGTTATGGAACGCAGGAGATCTTCCTGCTAATCTGCCCTTCCTAGAGCTGAGCCCCTTCGTTTGAGGCTTTACTCAGCAAGCACTCCCTGAGTGTGTGTGTGTGTGTGTTTGTCTGTGTGATCTCGAAGCTAGAGAATCGGTCTCAAGAGGGGCCTTCTTGCATGATCTTCTTCCCGTATCATCTCAACGAGACATTTTTCAATAGCAACTCCATCTCCCTGTCTGCACCGGGTTACGGTGCTAGACAAGCGTGGACGATCGGGCCATTCAAGCCCATGCAAATCCAATCAATGCAAATCAGATTAAAAAAGAAGCAAATCAAAATCCAATTACTTCGGGCGTAGCGACAAGAACGCTGGACTAGGACGGGTTTCTAGCCTCTCCGGCCGCTCAAGGGTGGGTTGATGTGACGGTATGCGATTTGACATGTGGTTGCCTGGCTGGGGATGTGTAACATGGACTGGAAATGTGACTAGGGGTGTGATTCAGAATGGGAATTGGGTCACTTCCTGTAGTGTGAGAGAGAGAGAGTGGAGGGGTGCCTGGGGAGGGTTATTTTCGATAAGCGGCTGTGTATGTGTGTGTGTATTTGAGAGTAAAAAGTGTATGAGAATGAGTGTGTGTGTGTGTGTGTGTGTGTGTGTGTGTGTGTGTGTGTGTGTGTGTGTGTGTGTGTGTGTGTGTGTGTGTGTGTGTGTGTGTGTGTGTGTGTGTGTGTGTGTGTGTGTGTGTGTGTGTGAGAGATGATGAGTGAATAAGTGTGTGTGTGTGTGTTTGTAGGAGTGACTACACAGGCCCCAAGGACACCCAAAACAAGGGCGTGGAGATAAACCCTATGTGTCCAGACCTACATTCCTCTGAATAATCCTACAGTCAGGTGCTGTATCAGTACATCTGGCTGCCTCACCCCTCCTCTCTCTTTCTCCCTCCCCAGCTCTTTCTATCTATTTATTTATCTCTCCCTCTTTAGCACCCCCCCCCCACACACACACTCTCTCCCTCCCTTTCTCTCCCTCTCCCTCTCTCTCTGCTTTAGGCCCAGGGAGTACATCTATATTCATTTTTCAGTGATAAACTACACGGACCACCAGTGTGTTTGTTTATTCTCTCCCACTGACCTTTAAGACGAGCGATGAGAGATCACCTCTCACATGCAGAGTGGAGTTGGTTTATTCATTCAGAAACACCTTAGTAAACAGACCAGGGAGGGCAGAGACAAAACAGTTTCTAACAAGCACAGCAGGCACACCGAACACGCAGGCCACGTACATAGCACGCTGTTTGGCACCCACACACCCACACACACACTACGAAGCTGCACACAGTGAAGACAACTCACCAACAGTTTCCCAGCAGGCCTTGCAGGATATCCGAGGGCCGAGGGGTGCGGAAGACAGACCATTTGACGCCCCGGTCCTTAAAGTTGTTGCAGTTGATCTCGTGAGGGCGGAGCCACTTTTTGATTCGCTGCTGGACGCTGTCGCCCTCGGGGAAGCCCACGGATTGGGGGCTGGGAGGGAAGCTGTCGTCCACGAAGTTCACCACGTTCTAAAATGATGGAGAGATATAGAACGTGACCCTTAACCTCCAGACGAGACGGAGGTTACACAACAGTCCAGCTGAGAAACCACACTCATATCAGTAGAGTCCGATGATGTAAGTCAGTGGCCTGGGTACAAGCGTGAGTCATTTGCTTGGCTGAACAAGTGCATTATCATACTGGCATCTAGACTACTCAAAACAAGACTAAGTCACCACACGGAAATGAAACATGTACTGTATTGTTGCCTGCAGTCTGGAAATCCCACAATATAGGGAAGAGTGGGGTAAGTTGAGCGAAAGGGTTCAATGAGCCACACCTTGGTTTCGAGGAAACCAGACACAAAATGTGTCATGTGACCAAACATTTAGGAAGAGGTCATCATTTCATGGAGTCTGTGAAGGAAGAAACCACATAGAAAAAGTGATAAGCAAGTTAGCGCCAAAAAACGAATTTACACAAAGTCTAATTAATTTATTGTTATAGGTTTCATGATGCTTGTATATCGAAACCAAAGTAGCTCATTTTAACATTGTTTTAATATAAGTTGGGGTCTCTATAAGCTACAACATGAGGTTATAAACCTAGGATGAAAGTGCATCCAAAAGTTTGCCTTGGGGTAATCCGAAGGCAATGAGGTAAGTTGAGCCAATGGCCGCCATACCCCATACAAATGACTATAACATGTTGTGCGTTCTGTTTTTGTGTGTGTAATGTGTTATAGATACAGTTGAAGTCGGAAGTTTACATACACTTAGGTTGGAGTCATTCATTCTCATTTTTCAACCACTCCAAAAATGTCTTGTTAACAAACTATAGTTTTGGAAAGTCAGCTAGGACATCTACTTTATGCTTGACAAGTCATTTTTCCAACAATTGATTACAGACAGATTATTTCACTTATAATTCACTGTGTCACAATTCCAGTGGGTCATAAGTTTACATCCACTAAGTTGACAGTGCCTCTTTGCTTGATATTTGATATAATGGGAAAATCTAAAGAAAATCAGCCAAGATCTCAGAAAAAATAATTGTAGACCTCCACAAAGTCTGGTTCATCCTTGGGAGCAACTTCCAAATGCCCGAAGGCACCACGTTCATCTGTACAAACAATAGTACGCAAGTATAAACACCATGGGACCATGTAGCCGTCATCCCGCTCAGGAAGGAGACGCGTTCTGTCTCCTAGAGATGAACGTACTTTGGTGCCAAAAGTGCAAATCAATCCCAGAACAACAGCAAAGGACTTTGTGAAGATGCTGGAGGAAACAGGTACAAATGATCTATATCCACAGTAAAAATGAGTCGTATGTCGACATAACCTGAAAGGCTGCTCAGCAAGGAAGAAGCCACTGCTCCAAAACCGCCATAAAAAAGCCAGACTACGGTTTGCAACTGCACATGGGGACAAAGATCGTACTTTTTGGAGAAATGTCCTCTGGTCTGATGAAACAAAAATAGAACTGTTTGGCCATAATGACCATCGTTATGTTTGGAGGAAAAAGGGGGAGGCTTGCAAGCCGAAGAACACCATCCCAACCGTGAAGCACGGGGGTGGCAGCATCATGTTGTCGGTGGTGCTTTGCTGCAGGAGGGACTGGTGCACTTCACAAAATAGATGGCAAGAAAATTCTGTGGATATATTGAAGCAACATCTCAAAAGATCAGTCAGGAAGTTAAAGTTTGGTCGCAAATGGGTCTTCCAAATGGACAATGATCCCAAGTATTCTTCCAAAGTTGTGGCAAAATGGCCTAAGGACAACAAAGTCAAGGTATTGGAGTAGCCATCACAAAGCCCTGACCTCAATCCTATTTGTGGGCAGAACTGAAAAAGTGTGTGCAAGCAAGGAGGCCTACAAACCTGACTCAGTTACACCAGCTCTGTCAGGAGGAATGGGCCAAATTTCACCCAACTTATTGTTGGAAGCTTGCGGAAGGCTACCCGAAACGTTTGACCCAAGTTAAACAATTTAAAGGCAATGCTCCCAAATACTAATTGAGTGTATGTAAACTTCTGACCCACTGGGAATATGATGAAAGAAATAACAGCTGAAATAAATCACTCTCTACTATTATTCTGACATTTCACATTCTTAAAATAAAGTGGTGATCCTAACTGACCTAAGACTGGGAATTTTTACAAGGATTAAATGTCAGGAATTGTGAATAACTGAGTTTAAATGTATTTGGCTAAGGTGTATGTAAACTTCCGACTTCAACTGAATGAACTAAAGATGTGCATTTGTATTGTTAGAGAGAAGACAAACGTAAAACAAGCAGGGGAGAGAGAGAGAGAGAAGCGAGAGAGAGAGAGAAGCGAGAGAGAGAGAGAGAGAGAAGCGAGAGAGAGAAGCGAGAGAAGCGAGAGAGAGAGAAGAGAGAGAGAGAGAGAGAGAGAGAGAGAGAGAGAGAGAGAGAGAGAGAGAGAGAGAGAGAGAGAGAGAGAGAGAGAGAGAGAGAGAGAGAGAGAGAGAGAGAGAGAGAGAGAGAGAGAGAGAGAGAGAGAGAAGCGAGAAGGGATGGAAAAAAGATGATTGGTACACTGACCACAAAAATAAATCAAACATGTACCCGCGTGAGAGACTCTGAAAGAGTAGCAGAGGCACACAAGGTCTTATCTGTTGACATGGAGTCTGAGCTTGTTAAACTCATAAAGAATCTCGCGGACCAGTTTCATGGGCTTAGAAGCCTCAAATGCAGAGAAGTTGCCCACAAAATTGGCACATCCTCCCCTATCCCGGGCAACTGGTCGAGAAATGGATGTGTAAGTGATATTGAACAGAGAGATTGTTATCTGAATGAAGGAATACATTTAAGATGTCCAATATACCACACCCTCATTCCGTGAAATAAACTTTCACCTACCAGCACCCTCACGGGACAACCTCGCGGGACACCCTCTCCGACTTACCCCAAAGCGGCTCAACGCACACTGTCCCTACGCTCAACTTAACCCAAGAGACTACCTTTTTGGACAAGCGGCCTTTTCAAAACTGTAATGTTTACGTGAATACTGTTTATTTCCTGGGATACACGACATCATGCAACATATGTCGGCATCTGTGTTAGAAAGAATACTATATTTCCCTTAACGTGGCGATGCAGAATGTAAGACAAATGGCTCAACATACCCGACTTCTTCCCTACTGTAAATATAGTATGTGCAAACTAACAACACATGTCTAATATCCTAAACATGCCAGAGTAGCCTAAACATGCAACTATCAGAGATCTAAGGTTAGGAGTATAAACCACTATAGTCCCTAGCCTACATGTTTTCGGTCTGATGTCTGTGTTAAAAGGACGAGCCCTGCAGGCCACCGTAGGAGCCACAGAACGCTGAGTCGTGTACCAGGAAAAACATTGGCAGTGAGTGTTCATGTGGCTAAAGGAGCCTCTCCCTGCTGTTAAAACATTAAGATGCACACGCAGCACGGAAGGTGCCAAGACGCATCAAGACGCATATTCCCCGAGATCAAGAAGACCGCACGCTGAATCACACAGCGATGCTTCTAAAACACACCGACCTGTGCACCCCGTGAAGCACTTTCCAGCTAAACCGTGCTTCTTTGAAATGTGCAATTGAAATAATCTGTCCAGAATATCTACATCAATTCCAAATGGAAGTGATCAGTGTTTAACAAAACAGTTTGAATTTAGGCTAACCAACCTACAATAAATGACCTGACACTAAATCACTCTGTCAAAACCCTGCTCAACAAACCCGAGGGAACACATACAAAGACTAGCCTATGCTATATCCTCTGTGCGCTGTTGGTAGTGGTTGGATTCTGCATCCTGAACCAATGGAAAGTACTGGAAGCACCCCGGCAGTGCACAGTCAATGGAGACAAATTGATTCGTCGCCCCACCCAAAAAGCCACTTCTGTTGCCCTCGACACAGTGGCAGACAGCGGCACATTGGCCCCTGCCCCCGTTTCCCATCATGCCCCAGAAGCGCACCCCCCCGGGTCCATCAGTGGCTCACTGGCTCAGTGGCTCTGCAGTTCAGAGGTTTACACCTCCCCTGGTTGCAACCGATAACATTTTCCTTTGCTTCACAGCAGTTGGGAGGGGCTTTCAGCGTCGACTGACCTGCAAATAGAGAGGCCTCTTTTAACTTGAGTTCCAAAAGCCACTCGCCGACAACACAGGACCTCGGAGAGACGGCAGCGTGTAAGATATGGGATAAACACGTAGAGTGTATGTGGCGCGTATCCACTTTCAGGCCACGTGGGAATCAAAGGCAAAGCGAGGACGAAGCAGATGACTCACCGTGACACGTGCAGAAACAGGACAGACTGCCACGGCGAGACAGACAAGACACAAACAGTCCCACGCAGCGTTGGTGTCCCTTCAGCTCTTCTCGCCAGGGCCAGCTGTTTTGAGGCCTGTTGTGATGGCGACATTGCAACACAGTGCTGGTCTGAGTGCCTGACTGTCTCTGATGGAACCGTGTTGGGTAATTCTCAAGGCTGGGCCAATGCCAATGCCTGAGAGCACTCTACTGCATTCGCAGTCACAGTTCACGGCTAGGCTAGTCCGGCTAACAAAACACACAGCACTCCAGCTGTCTGAGTCTCTATAGAAAGCTGAATCAATACTGGGACATTTGAATAGGGAGAGGGAGTGACTGGCACGATGCTACAGTCAACCTACTGATCGTGGCAATAGATGGCTATTGAGCCAACATGACAGTGGCAAACTTATTGAACCGCCATGACATAGAAACAGCGGCGATAATGTTTACACTGGTTTATTGTACACTGGTTTATTGTACACTGGTTTATTGTACACTGGTTTATTGTACACTGGTTTATTGTACACTGGTTTATTGTACACTGGTTTATTGTACACTGGTTTATTGTACACTGGTTTATTGTACACTGGTTTATTGTACACTGGTTTGTTGTACACTGGTTTGTTGTACACTGGTTTGTTGTACACTGGTTTATTGTACACTGGTTTATTGTACACTGGTTTATTGTACACTGGTTTATTGTACACTGGTTTATTGTACACTGGTTTATTGTACACTGGTTTGTTGTACACTGGTTTATTGTACACTGGTTTATTATACACTGGTTTATTGTACACTGGTTTATTGTACACTGGTTTATTGCCAATGCAGCCCTTTGAAACGTGTGGCGGTTGAAACATGTCCGAGGAGAAAGTGGTGATTCGCCTGGCGCTCCAAGGCTCCCAAGCATTCAGTTCAAATCCACCTGTCTGCCTACTGTTTGAATCGTGGTGTCATTTAGCCGTGGCGATTTAATGAAAAGTAGAATGGAACATAATCAATATGAGTAGTGTGCTCTGCATGCTCCTAAAAGAGAGTTAATTAGTTAATTACAATGTTTCCACCAGACAGGGCTTCACAGAAAGAGGAAGAAAAACACGCCAGCACGCCTCAGCGTTGTTAACCGGTCTGAAATGCTACAGTGGGCAGGGGGAGGGGGGGTGTTTTGAGGGTAACCACATGATAATGTCATCATGGTAATACATTTTCAACATAGACAAAATATAGAAAATACGTTGGAATTTCTACCCGGGAAACAACATCAGATCTTCAACGTAATATCCACTATTAGGGGGGGGGGGGGGGGACTATAGGCTGGGCAGCATCTCATACTGGATAGTTGATCTCGCTACAGCTAAAAATAGACCGTACATATATAGGCCTAGGGTTTCAAGCTCTGGTTGACTTCAAATGGTATCTACAAGTTAATAACACATATGTTGAATTCACATCTCCAGGTCAGGTTAAAAATCGAAGTTAAGGAATAGGATTTAATCAAATCAAACTGTATTTAAAGTGCATTTCAAGTTTGACGTGATTAAGTCCCATTCTTTAACTTCAACCTTTCTTGTTGTTGAAATGGAGACGTGAACCCAACATACCAATGACTCATTTGTAGACAAACTGGTATTGAAGCCAGACGGTGTGGCACAGACGGAGCTAACCAAGCAGAAGATACATCTCCTTCAAAATGTTTATATTTGGTTTCGTTGTCAACCAAACTCAATTCAATATTACTTTTGTAAAACAGTCAAATAGCCTGTGAAAGCTAGTGTAGCAGTATTCGTTCAACCTTCAAATGAGCAACACATCCACGGCCACATTTTGAGGTTACTGTAACAACAAATGCCCTATTTAATCATAGGAAGCGTGCTTGTTCAGGGTCGCAGGTCTGTGGAAACCTTCATAATTGCTATAATAACCGACGCAGAATCTCAAATGGTGTCGATGACTTGCACCATGTACTTTAAATGTAATCTCAACTGCAATGCAGGTCATTTGGTTGTGCTATTAGACGAAGCACAGTAATAGCGCATTAAGTTATTGTATAATAATAATATAAATAAATAAATAATTATATAATATATATATATATATAATATATTATTATTGTATAAACAAACAAAAATGTCTGACATTGTATTCCCCTTTGAACTGTGTTATGCTGTGAAAATGTTTGAAAGCGCAGTGATAACACATTTGGGAATTCAACAAACTTTTGGCTGTCTTTTTGAGTGGGTGAAAATAGGCTGGAATCTCATTGATCAACGTATCTTAACTAACATTACCCAATTCCCCACGTTGAAAAGACGTGGTGTGCCCAGTGGGTTGGGACTATTTCTTAACAGTGTACTGACACGTTTTGTCTATTTATTAAAACCTCAAGTAATAGATTATGGAGGCACAATGTCTATCTGGATGGATGTCTTTGTCCGTATACTGCCTAAATACCATCTTTGCTCCACTCTCATATAGCTTCCGTTCTTGATCCACTTGTCGGTGACAACTCATTAATGAAATAATGGCTAGGCAGTAGTGGAAAATGTACACAATGGTCATACTTGAGTAAACGTAAAAATACCTTCATAGAAAATGACTCAAGTAAAAGTGAAACCCAGAAAAACCCTACTTGAGTAAAAGTCTAAAAGTATTTGATTTTAAATATACTCAAGTATCAAAAGTAAAAGTATAAACGATTTCAAATAGTTTCCTTATATCAAGCAAACCAGATATACAATATTCTAGTTTTTTTAAACATTTATCTACAGATAGCCAGGGGCACAGTCCAACACTCAGACATCATTTACAAATAAGTGTGTAAATTGGACCAATTATTTTTTACACCACCGTGGCTAGGAGATAAGCCTCTACAATGTTGTGGTCATCTAAGGACTCTTCGGAGTGGTCTGACGACTCCTGGTGGTCCCTGTCCCCAGTCCACCTGGTCGTGCTGCTGATCCATTTCTGCCTGCGGCTACGGAACCCTGACCTGTTTCACGTGTTACCTTGTCTCTCTCGCGCTCTCGTCGCTAACCGGGAAGTTACATGGCATCAATCCGCTAAAGAAGGGTCGGAACCCAGTGTAAAGCTGTGACGCCTCACAACATGTCAAACAAATCAAATGCCTTGCTTGGGCGGAGCTCCAAAGGTGCTCACCAGATTAGTGCCGTAGGAGCCCAAGTCAATAAAACAAGCACTGCTGACTAAAAAACAAACATTTTTAGAACGTTCTCTGTTATTTCGAGATGAGCGAAAGCTGCGGCAAGAGGAGGGAAATGGATGTTGCGTATCATGTTTTTGCCAATCAGGTTGCAGCAGTCTGTTCTTTTACCCCTGGTCAATCAAAATAAAAAAGACTACTGCAACCTGATTGGCTCAATGCGAGACGCAACATCCGGGACTAGCATTAGCTACTCTAGCATGGTGGTGGAAAATGGTGTTTCATAAAGAATGTATACATATTCTCCCCTGTTTTCTTCCAACCTTCTCGCCATTAAATAGTTAAAGACATTCTGCGCTCCATTTGTATACATTTGTAGCCAGTAGTTCTGAAAGCAGCGCTCACGATCCAAAAGTGGTCTCAGAAAATTGCGTACTACGTCACATTTGTGCACCTCACCTCGCTCTCGGACGTGCCTCTTTGCTTGCTGTCACTCGAGTGGCTGAAGCTCATTGGTTGAACTCAAATTGCTAGGGGGCTGGATCACGTGGGGGATAATGTGCAGAAAATGGGGCCGCACAGCTTCCAGATAAACGGTCGCTTTAAAACTAGGGATTTCGTGGCTAACTGAGGTAAGACTGTAATTCTGCTCATAGATTGTAAACATATGAACTACACATTAACACATCCAGCCCAAACCGGGAAGTATAAATAATAATTAGCAGTCACCAAAGTTCCAGAGCATGTCTTTAAGGAGGAAAATGACACCTTTTGCAGCCTAAATGAAGAACGTTTTATGTACAAACCGGCCCATAGCTGGCTGCATGGATTCCCTTTGGACGGTAAAATGAAATGACTCAATATCGCCATCTGCCAGCCCTTGGACTACATACACGACAATTCTCAAAATATGTCCTACCAGGACGGAAAACAGTGATGCACGTGCCTGTAGAAGAGTCTACCTTCTAGCATGTGGGGAGAGGGTTGAAATGTAACATCCAATCAAAATCCCAGTGGACCATTCAAACCGTTTTTGCAAGACAAAATTCTCCAGCGACATGATTTTGAAGGTACGGGAGCGCGAGCCTACACCTTCTATAACCACTGTGGTTATTATTTGACCCTGCTGGTTACCTCTGAACGCACTCTTCTAATCTCCACCTGGCACAGCCAAAAAGGACTGGCCATCCCTCGGAGCCTGGTTCCCCTCTAGGTTTCCTCCTGGCTTCTTACCTTTCTAGGGACTTTTTCCTAGCCGCTGTGCTTCTGCATCTGCATTGCTTGCTGTTTGGGGTTTTAGACTGCCTTTCTGTACAGCACTTTGTGACAACAGCTGATGTATAAAAAAAGGGTTTCATAAAATACATCATTTGAAGGTATTTTAGCATCTCGTGTGAGGCTGAGGCAGTCATGAGGCACCCTGGGGGAGATAGATTCACTGCACGGGGGGAGAGTGTGCTTAGCCGACTCCACCCTCCCTAAACTAAGCTGTGCCGCTCGATGCTCCCGCTGATTACATTTGCTTTAGGGAAGCGGATAATTGCTGCTACTCTACTCCCCCGTTTCTAAAAATAAAATGCCCCGTGTTCACCTTAGCGTGCACATGGGTAGCACCACAGCCGCAAAGGAAAAAGAAAAGGGGGAGGGGGAGTATGGTGCACAGGGGGATAGAAGTGAGGAGAGGGGGAAGAGAGAAGGGGAGAACGGTAGCACCGGGGACAGAAGGGAATAGAGGAGAGGGGGAATAAAGAAGAGGGGAACGGGAAGAGAGGAGGACGACGGTGGGATGGGATATTGGGAGTGAGGGATGAAAGAGTAGAGATGAAGGGATACATTTAGTCTAGGTGTTCAAGAGGAGGAGACGAGAGGCTCTCCAACATCCTTCCTGTACAAGCCGGCTTCCCACCCACGCTCCCAAAGGTGAACCCGCAACTCGCAGAGCAGCATTTGACATAAATAATGCATGGTAGAGCCAACGTTGTACCATTATAAAAATGACACGATACCATCCACATGGAATGAAATGCATACGTGTGAGTGACAACCTTCCTGTATTAGTTTAAATTTACCCCCCATTTTCTTGCTTGTTGACAAAGAGCGTAGGCAAACATGATGAAATTCGGTGGTGTCGAGATAAAGCAAACTTGAAAAAGTCCAAAAGTGAGGCATCTTCCTTCTCTACCTCTTCCTGGGGTTAGTCCTATGTCCCCTCACCCAGTGTGTTTTATACACTGCCAAACAAATAGTGGACTACCAACCCTTATGTGGCTGGCTACTTAATTGACTAATACATTTTTTCGGGCCAAACATTTTGCTGGGGGGCATGCCCCCCCCCCCTAGCAGGTACATATTTTTTTAATTACACTGACTACTTCAGGTTTTTGGGAACACACTGTTCACCCAAACAGGCGGTTGCCACGGGTTACATCAAGCTGGCTACGAGACCAACCAAAATCAGACCAATCAAAGCGCTTTGCGCTAGAGTACTGAACCAAAATGACCCGTTGGGTCTTTTAGTATTTAAAGATGAGCACGAGGGGTGGGGCAAAGGGACGTCACTCTACATTAGGTGTTTTAATCTGGAGATTAGTTTGTAATTACAAAGGGTAATTAGGGTTTCTCCATTAAGAAAAACCCATGATTAATTCTTCCAGACTGACATTTATGCTGGTTAATGAACATTCATTGTTTCTTGATGGGGGTCAGCGTCAGTATGGTTAGAGAATCTAAGCTTTTCTTAGCCATTTGAGAACTTTCTAACCTCTTGTAATCTTGCAATAGTTTATTCAAATGGTTATTTCTAAGTTTACTTTGAAAAATGTCAATATAAATGTAATTGTACTGACTGAGGTTGATTTGTATGCATTGACTGACGCCATTGCAAAAAAACACATTTCACCGTTTCAATTGATCACCTCTTAAATAAAACATGTATTATGATTCACGGCTCCTTGTGTGAACTGAAGACTGAAAACAGACTGGCAGTGTCTGTGTGAGAGAAAGAAGAGCCAGAGAGACAAATTCTTTATGCAGATCAGAAAGTGTTCCCGGGGCAGCATGGTGTATTAGCATGAAGTTGCCCCTAGACACTGATCTCCAGTCAGTTTAGCATTTTCCCCAATAATGGTTAAGGTTAGGATTGTGGGAGGGGAAGCTGATCCTAAATGTGTATAGCTCACTTAAAACACCTGGCTGGACGTGATCGAGAGATCCTTATGGGCTTTATAACCCTCTTGCGCCACACATATTGCAATGATAAATATGACACACACAGACTCTGGGCTTGCGAGCAACTTACTCACGGACAAACAAAACCCTTTCAGGTCGGAGCATTTTTAAGACAAACGACCACTAATTAGAAACCATTATGAGATATGAAGAAGAAAAGAAAAAAAACGTCACCTGACTCGGGAGATTTGTCCTGGTTTCAGAATGACTATTTGGGATAAACAGAGATGTTCGGGACTGCCGGTGTAACCAAGGGACAAACGTTCACCCCGTGCCCCATTACAAATCAACTAATGAGCAGACAGAAACTACGACAACAAAAGCCTATTAGGGTCTCTTGGCAGCGTCTTTAAAAGACGAGGCAGATCGGCGTTGCCTGCTAATCACTGGGACCATGGTAAAGTAGCCGGGGAATTAGAAAGCTGTATTGTGCCGCTTGGCAGTTCACAGTTGCAGTGTGACGCATATAAAACGTCCCGACTGCATTTATTATTCATGGCACCATGAAATATGCTCTTTGGGAAACTCGTTGACTGTTCATCTCTCCTGAAAGTGATGCTGACGTGTCAGTTTCAAACTCTTTGGAAACTGATGTAAGTTGCTCGGGTATGATGTCAGTTCTCTTGACACGTGCTCTTTAAAAAAGACACTATTAGCTTTTGAAAAGCATAAACACAATCCATTCCCCCCCCACCCCGGGTTCCCAGAGTGACTTACCTCTCGACAGAAGGTGGTGATGTTCTCCCAGAGTTCCTTGGCTTCGCCTTCGTCGTTGCGCCGCCGTGCCTCCACGTGCATGCTCTCCCTCCTCTTCAGTGGCTTGGCCACCTTGCGCAGCGTCAGGTACTGTTGGGCTGTGTGGCATGCCGCGCAGTTCTTAGACTTGACGTCGTTGAGCAGCGTGCACGCCGGACAGCCCCACTGCTTCTCCTGCAGTAGCGTGCACGAGGAAGAGGAGGACGAGGAGGACGAGGAAGAGGAGGAGGTGTTGGTGGCCGAGGGCGAGGGGTAGACCCGGGCTTGTTTCCGGGCCTTGTGTCCAGAAGACGATGAGGAGGAGGCTGAGGAGCAGGAGCAGGGGCCGGGGAGACCGCAGTGTTGGCAGCAGCGAGAGCTAGGCTCCTGGAAGCCATGCAGCTTGGAGGAACCGCAGGCCGTGCACTTGGCCACCCCGGTGGGGTTGCGGAGGGTACATTTGGAGCAGGCCCAGGTGCTGAAGTCCGGACTGGAGGGGCTGGCCGGAGTGAAGCGCACCGTCTCGCAGCCCACCAGGTCGATGAGGTCGGCACCGGCCCGCGACGAGCGACATGCCTCGCACTTGGACGAGCCGCTAAGGTTGGGCAAGGAGCATCCTGGGCACTTCCAAGTGGGGGGCGATGTAACGGGGGCGTGGGATGTGTGATGGGGGTGGGGGCCGTCCTCCTCCTCCAGGATGCTGAGGCGCTTGCTGGGGAAGGAAGGCTCCTGAGGCTGGGCTTGCTTAGGCTTGGCAGGGCGGAGGGGAGGGCAGGGCGGAGGGGGCGCGTAGGCCGTGGAGGGCGAAGTGGGGCTGGGGGCGTTGAGGTTAGGGTTGGGTGGCCGCCCTGGCGGGGGCACCTCTCTCCTGCTGCGGGGCACTGGGTTGTTCTGGAGAGAAGAAAAGGGCGTGAAAGGGGAGGAGAGTGGCGTAGGAGGCAAGTTGGTGTCGGGGGCCTCCTGCAGTTCGCAGGGGGCGGCTGCGGGGGGCGAGTCGTCTGTCAAGTCTATGAGGAGTGGAGGGACAGAGGCCCCTGCTACGTGGACGGGAAACCCTAGCACGGGCGTGCGAACCTCGGGCACCACCAGCGCCTCGGGTGGGATCTTGGGCAGCGACAGTTTCCTTGGTCCCCCGCAGGCCGAACACGACAATGCAACAGGAGTATTATGAAGCGTGCATCGCGGGCACGCCCAGCCTGAGTGGTGGTGCTGCTGCCCCTCGGGTCCACCCAGGCCGCTCAGGCCCCCCACCTCCCCATTGCTCTCAGACCTCCTCAGCGCCTCCTCCTTGGCCGGCTGCTGCCCGCGGGGCTCCAGGAGAACCATGGGAGTCATAACTGGAGCTGGAGGCTGCGGTGGTGGGGGCAGGAAGCCGTTGGTGGTGGCGGCCATGGTTGTGGTCGGCGTGGGGGTGCCCAACGAGGGTCCGAAGCCACAGACGGTGCAGGCGCCGGAGCCCTGGGGGTTGTTGAGGGTGCAGCGGGGGCAGGCCCAGCGTTGCTGCTCCTCGGTGCTGCTCAGCCTCAGGATCTGGTTGAGGTCGGGTTTCTGGCGCGGCGCCTCGCAGATGGAGCAGCGTGGCGCCACCCCCGAGTTCAGGAAGGTGCAGCGGCCGCACGACCACTCGCTGCCTTGCACTGCCGCCGCCATGGAGCCCGGGGACTGAGAGTGGCTGTATGAAAGAAAGATAGAAAGAGAGAGAAGAGGAGGACAAGTGGGAGATGGGGAGCAGAAGTTAAAAGGGAAGTTTTGGATAAGTGAGGGGGTGAGGGGAGAAGATGGAAAGAGAGGGGGGAGTGGAGAGAGATTAGCCAGTGCAGTGGAATCAAAATCTCCCTCTTCGGGGAATTGAGGGCAGTAAATCCATGCACAATGCCCCTGTGATGAGAGGAGCCAGCCAGACAGCCAGCCAGCCAGACAGCCAGTCAGTCAGACAGACGAAGCTGCCGCTGGTACTACTACGGGAGAATACGGAGTGAATCCTCTCACAAACATATACAATCCTCTCAGAACCATCCACCTGACTGACACTTATCGGAATGGAAAAAAGAGAGGACAGGAGCGGAGTGTCAAATAGAGTACAAGTCAGGATCAAAGCAAAAAATGATTTCCAAATGGGCCCTGGCGGTTCTGTGTTAGCATTTAAGATTGAGGCTTTGGGTCTTCTGATATGAAGAAGAACTTCTGATCCAGGTTTATCCTCCTGGATCAAGATCCCTGTTGCCTAAATTGTTTTGTGCATTAAAAAAAAGCAGCCCTTGTGTACACTTCCGGTAATACAGTATACCCCAGTATGGTACAGACAGGGTATAACGTCTGAAAACCTGGATACCACCCAAACCTAACTAGAATAACTAGTATGTGTTCAAACGAGGATAGCATGTCCTAACTAGAATCATGTAGATGTGTTCATACGGCCGTCATAGGGGACTAGCACTGTTGGCCACCTCTAGACTGTGCCCAGGCTGATGGAGGGACTGTGGGGCCCCTGGGGACACTCGACATGGGGTGCCGTTCGAGCGGGGCCCATAAATGCCACTGTCACTCAAAGCGCTCATGTGTGAACACTGCAACAGGGAGAGAAATGGACAAAGTGCTAAGAGCAAATGCCACTATCACCACGCCAAACTGCCCCGCCAGCCCCATTGGCTAGCATATCATCAGCTGACCCAGTGGTTCTCAAACCTCTCCCCGGGGACTCCCAGTCGTTCCATGCATTTGATATATTCCAGAGCTGGCACACCTGTTTAAACGTGTCAACTAATCATCAAGCCTTTGGCTAGTTGAATCAGGTGAACTAGTTCAAAGCAACAACTCAATTGTGAAATGTCTGGGAGTCCCCGAGGAGAGGTTTGAGAACCACTGACCTGACCGACTCCGGCGCTCGCTGGCCCCGAGAACATCTATGACTATTAATAATACAGCATTTATAGTGTTGCACAGTATACTGGTACCACGGTAATATAACAGCACCAAAACGTCACAATACTTATGATCCCAACATTTTAGAACACTGTAGCTTCAGTACCGTTTTATATGATACTACCATAGTTTTCAGCCCTTACCGATCTAAAGAAACTGCTGGCTCCTGTTATAAAAGGTTTATAAAGTCAGTCTTGTTGAAACATTTTGTTGAATTTAAGCAAAAGCCACCAGCCTCTTGTATGTGTAGGTCCAATAATATCTACTTGACTTTCATGCACATATCAGGTGTGGCAGCTGTAATCAGCCAACCGCATCCACTACCAGCCCTCAACAAACCTGCTTCTCTCCACATCCCGTACTAGCCCTTATTCACCTGCTTCTCTATGCAACCCCTACTAGCCCTCACCCACCCGCTTCTCTATGCATCCCCAACTAGCCCTTATTCACCTGCTTCTCTATGCATCCCCAACTAGCCCTCACCCACCTGCTTCTTTATGCAACCCCTACTAGCCCTTATTCACCTGCTTATCTATGCATCCCCAACTAGCCCTTATTCACCTGCTTCTCTATGCAACCCCTACTAGCCCTTATTCACCTGCTTCTCTATGCATCCCCAACTAGCCCTTATTCACCTGCTTCTCTATGCAACCCCTACTAGCCCTTATTCACCTTCAACTCTATGCAACCCCAACTAGCCCTTATTCAACTGCTTCTCTATGCATCCCCAACTAGCCCTTATTCACCTGCTTCTCTATGCAACCCCTCCTATCCCTTATTCACCTGCTTCTCTATGCATCCCCAACTAGCCCTTATTCACCTGCTTCTCTATGCATCCCCAACTAGCCCTTATTCACCTGCTTCTCTATGCAACCCCTACTAGCCCTCACCCACCTGCTTCTCTATGCATCCGCAACTAGCCCTTATTCACCTGCTTCTCTATGCAACCCCTACTAGCCCTCACTCTCTGCATCCACAAATAGCCCTCAATCACTCATCTGCTTCTCTCCGCAACCCCTACTAGCCCACACTCACTCACCTGCTTCGCCCTGCAACCCCTACTAGCCCTCAACCACTCACCTGCTTCTCTCCGCATCCCTACCAGCCCTCACTCACTCACCTGCTTCTCTCCGCATTCCCTACTAGCCCTCACTCACTCACCTGCTTTTCTCTGTATCCCCTACTAGCCCTCACTCACTCACCTGCTTCTCTCCGCTTTGCCTACTAGCCCTCACTCACTCGCTTCTCTCCGCATCCCCTACTAGCCCCCACTCACTCACCTGCTTCTCTATGCATCCCCTACTAGCCCTCACTCACCTGCTTCGCTATGCATCCCCTACTAGCCCTCACTCCCCTGCTTCTCTATGCATCCCCTACTAGCCCTCACTCACCTACTTCTCTATGCATCCCCTACTAGCCCTCACTCACCTGCTTCTCTATGCATCCCCTACTAGCCCTCACTCCCCTGCTTCTCTATGCATCCCCTACTAGCCCTCACTCACCTACTTCTCTATGCATCCCCTACTAGCCCTCACTCACCTGCTTCTCTATGCATCCCCTACTAGCCCTCACTCACATGCTTCTCTATTCGTCCCCTACTAGCCCTCACTCACCTACTTCTCTATGCATCCCCTACTAGCCCTCACTCACCTGCTTCTCTATGCATCCCCTACTAGCCCACTCACATGCTTCTCTATTCGTCCCCTACTAGCCCTCACTCACCTGCTTCTCTATGCATCCCCTATTAGCCCTCACTCACCTGCTTCTCTATGCATCCCCTACTAGCCCTCACTCACCTGCTTCTCTATGCATCCCCTACTAGCCCTCACCACCTGCTTCTCTCCGCATCACCTACTGGCCCTCACTCACTCACCTGTTTCTCTCCGCATCACCTACTAGCCCTCACTCACTCACCTGCTTCTCTCCGCATCCCCTACTAGCCCTCGCTCACCTGCTTCTCTATGCATCCCCTACTAGCTCTCACTCACTCACCTGCTTCTCTCCGCATCCCTACTAGCCCTCACTTACCTACTTCTCTCTGCTTCCCCTACTAGCCCTCACTCACCTGCTCCTCTCCGCATCCCCTACTAGCCCTTACGCCACTGCTTCTCTCTGCTTCCCCTACTAGCCCTCACTCACCTGCTTCTCTCCGCATCCCCTAGTAGCCCTTACGCCACTGCTTCTCTCTGCTTCCCCTACTAGCCCTCACTCACCTGCTTTTCTCCGCATTCTCTACTAGCCCTCAATTACCTGCTTCTCTCCGCATTCCCTACTAGCCCTCACTCCCCTGCTTCTGTATGCATCCCCTACTAGCCCTCACTCCCCTGCTTCTCTCCGCATCCCCTACTAGCCCTCACTCCACTGCTTCTCTATGCATCCCCTACTAGCCCTCACTTACCTGCTTCTCTCCGCATCCCCTACTAGCCCTCACTTACCCGCTTTTCTCCGCATTCCCTACTAGCCCTCACTCACCTGCTTCTCTCCGCATCCCCTACTAGCCCTCACGCCACTGCCTCTCTCTACTGCTTCTCTATGCATCCCCTACTAGCCTTCACTCACCTGCTTCTCTATGCATCCTCTACTAGCCCTCACTCCCCTGCTTCTCTATGCATCCCCTACTAGCCCTCACTCCCCTGCTTCTCTATGCATCCCCTACTAGCCCTCACTCCCCTGCTTCTCTATCCATCCCCTACTAGCCCTCACACCACTGCTTCTCTATGCATCCCCTACTAGCCCTCACTCTACTGCTTCTCTATGCATCCCCTACTAGCCTTCACTCACCTGCTTCTCTATGCATCCCCTACTAGCCCTCACTCCCCTGCTTCTCTATGCATCCCCTACTAGCCCTCACTCCCCTGCTTCTCTATGCATCCCCTACTAGCCCTCACACCACTGCTTCTCTATGCATCCCCTACTAGCCCTCACTCTATTGCTTCTCTATGCATCACCTACTAGCCTTCACTCACCTGCTTCGCTATGCATCCCCTACTAGCCCTCACTCCCCTGTTTCTCTATGCATCCCCTACTAGCCTTCACTCACCTGCTTCTCTATGCATCCCCTACTAGCCTTCACTCACCTGCTTCTCTATGCATCTCCTACTAGCCCTCACTCCCCTGCTTCTCTATGCATCCCCTACTAGCCCTCACACCACTGCTTCTCTATGCATCCCCTACTAGCCCTCACTCACCTGCTTCTCTATGCATCCCCTACTAGCCTTCACTCACCTGCTTCTCTATGCATCCCCTACTAGCCCTCACTCACCTGCTTCTCTATGCATCCCCTACTAGCCTTCACTCACCTGCTTCTCTATGCATCCCCTACTAGCCTTCACTCACCTGCTTCTCTATGCATCCCCTACTAGCCCTCACTCCCCTGCTTCTCTATGCATCCCCTACTAGCCCTCACTCACCTGCTTCTCTATGCATCCCCTACTAGCCTTCACTCACCTGCTTCTCTATGCATCCCCTACTAGCCCTCACTCACCTGCTTCTCTATGCATCCCCTACTAGCCTTCACTCACCTGCTTCTCTATGCATCCCCTACTAGCCCTCACTCACCTGCTTCTCTATGCATCCCCTACTAGCCTTCACTCACCTGCTTCTCTATGCATCCCCTACTAGCCTTCACTCACCGGCTTCTCTCCGTCTGCTCTTCATGCACATCTTTTCCTCCATCAGTTTAAAAAATAGATAATTTAGCAGTAATGGCGAGCGGGGCTGCAGACCCAGACGAGTCTTCTGTTGTTATATTTGTACATGCGTTACATTGGAGCTGCGCGCAACGCGAGCAATGTTGATAGATGCTATAATTTCATCGCTTGTTGTAACCAAGAGCACTGACCAGTTTGTGTAGACTTTGCAAGTTCACTGTCATGCAGCCTCTAAGTGCTAGAGAGGGAAACGCTTACAGCTTTACAGCACAGAAAACAGCTGGTCTCTACCCTTAAAGGTTAAAAGAAATATCACCCATATTACCCGAGATGCCTTTTCCCCCCTCTATCGGGATTCACATGCATGTTTATATTATTTCTCAAACCAAGTCCTGGCCCGTTTAAAACGAATCCCAGACTCCTAATTATTAGTTTGATAAACAACTTTTTACAAATATGAGCAAATCAGCCATTCTATGCAGTGTGAACTTAAATTCAACATGCTGTATTGAGTAGAAGTGTGAATTTCAGTGACAGGTTTTTTAGAGAACGTTTAGAAAATAGGAACAAGTGTCTGGGCGAAGGGGCGAACAGGATGCTACAGGATACTACTCGGTATTATGATACTTGGCCTGGTACATATCATTTGTAAAATGTTGGTATCGTGACAACACTACAGCGTTATACATTTTCAATGCACGGTCCAGTGGTGTTATACAGTAGGAAAATACACCCATCTCGCTCGTTGTCTGTGTAAAAGTGTAGTAGAATTGACTGGAGGCTACATACTTTCACATTTCCAATGAAACGGAGCCTATGGCGGTACAGAAACAACAGCGTATGTCCAATTCGGTTCTTTGTGATGATCATTGTAAAATGCACATGAAGCGGAACTGACTGTAGGCTACATCCTTAGAGGTGTGTATCTTCCCTTTTTAAGACGATTCTGTGCACTCCTTTGAAAAGCACCGCGAGTCTATATTCCTTGTACTGTGTGTTTTATGCAATAGGGGAATATGAAAAACATTCTCTCTTTAAGATTGACAGCCATTGGACTGGCCCGGGTAGATCCCACTGCTGTACTACAGCTCCACTGAAAACACCATGTGTCCTGGCCAGCTCATTGTCTTTAGTTCAACTCCATTAAACCCTTTCAGGGCAGGGACACAGCTTAAAAACCCAAGGGGTCCTTTTAGAGACCGCTCTCTCTCTCTCTCTCTCTCTCTCTCTCTACTCCTGTTCTAGCCATGGGTCCCAGAGGTTAGAGAAGGGTCATTTTAAGCTGGGGTGGAAGTGGGAGAGGAGGAGTGACAAGAGGGTGGAGTGCAAATGCTGCTGTCATGCTGTGTGTGTGTCCACTAGTAGCCTGGGGCAGCGTGACGGGGAGGAAGTCACATCGCTTTGTGTCAGACGCCATTAGTGATCAGCTCTCAGCACTCTACTCACCAACAGGGAATGGACTTAGTTACTACCCGGAAAGTATTTCTTTTTCGTTTTTGTAACCTTTATTTAATGGAAAGTTAACCCTCCAACCACAGAAAGAAGTTAGGAAAACACTGGCCTCGGAGCCGAGTAAAAGAGAGCCTGATTAAGTCATCTTGACCATAAGAACACTAACCGCCAGGAAGACGGTACCTGAAGGCCACTGCGCAAACATTCATCTTTCAAACAAACAAAACAATGACAAAAAATGTAGGGGAAGACATTACTAAAACACTAAAAGAGGATAAGAGGTTTGGGAAATAGCCTAGTGCTTTTAGAGATGGGCCTAACTCAGATTGGAGTCCAACTCATATAACCAACATAGTTCTGGGCGAAGGGCACTTTTCCCTAAAACAATGACAGCAGAAACTGGATTCGTGCTAATCTGTCCTCACATTAAAGGTCTTCACGGGTCCAAAAAGACCACAGGTTAGTCGAGGTAATTTGTAAAGTGAATATGCATAGATATTAAACAGCGAGTAGCAGCAGTGTAAAAACAAGGGGGTAGGTGGCCATTTTATTAATTGTTCAGCAGTCTTTTGGCTTGGGGGTAGAAGGAGCCTTTTGGTGCTAGACTTGGCACTCCAGTACCGCTTTTTTGGGCCTTCCTCTGACACCGCCTAGTAAATAGGTCCTGGATGTCAGGATGTCACTACCCTCTGTAGCGCCTTACGGTCAGAGGCCGAACAGTTGCCATACCAGGCAGTGCTGCAACTGGTCAGGATGCTCTCGATGGTGCAGCTGTAGAACCTTTTGAGGATCTGGGAACCCATGCCAAATCTTTTCAGTCTCCTGAGAGGGAAAATATGTTGTTGTTCCCTCTTCACGACTGTCTTGGTGTGTTTGGACCATGATAGTTTGTTTGTAATGTGGACACCAAGGAACTTGAAACTCTCAACCCGCTCTTTTTCTTCATAACAAAGACAGCCAACTTCGCCAAACGGTGGATGATTTAACAAAAGCGCATTTGCGAAAAAAGCAATCGTTGCACGAATGTACCTAACCATAAACATCAATGTCTTTCTTAAAATCAATACACAGATGTATATTATTTTAAACTCATGTTAGTTGGCAATATTAAACTAGGGAAATTGTGTCACTTCTCTAGTGTTCATTGCACGCAGAGTCAGGGTATATGTAACAGTTTGGGTCGCCTGGCTCGTTGCGAACTAATTTGCCAGAATTTTACGGAATTATGACATAACATTCAAGGTTGTGCAATATAACAGCAATATTTAGACTGATGGATGCCACCCGTTAGATAAAATACGGTACGGTTCCGTATTTCACTGAAAGAATAAACGTTTTGTTTTCGAAATGATAGTTTCCGGATTTGACCATATTAATGACCTAAGGCTCGTATTTCTGTGTGTTATTATATTATAATTAAGTCTATGATTTGATAGAGCAGTCTGACTGAGTGGTGGTAGGCAGCAGCAGGCTCGTAAGCATTCATTCAAACAGCACTTTACTGCGTTTGCCAGCAGCTCTTCGAAATGCTTGAAGAATTGCGCTGTTTATGACTTCAAGCCTATCAACTCCCGAGAAAAGGCTGGCAATCTATTAGAACACCCAATAATCAAAGGTAAGAAATAGTCATTTGTGTGTGTGTGTAATATATATACAGATATATAATATATATATATATATATATATACAGATATCTCTATATATATATATATATATACAGATATCTATATATATATATATATATATATACACATACACACACACACATATATACAGTGGGGCAAAAAAGTACTTAGTCAGCCACCAATTGTGCAAGTTCTCCCACTTAAAAAGATGAGAGAGGCCTGTAATTTTCATCATAGGTACACTTCAACTATGACAGACAAAATTAGGAAGAAAAATCCAGATAATCACATTGTAGGATGTTTAATGAATTTATTTGCAAATTATGGTGGAAAATAAGTAACTGCAACGCTGCTGGGTTTTTCATGCTCAACAGTTACCCGTGTGTATCAAGACTGGACATCCAGCCAACTTGAAACAACTGTCGGAAGCATTGGAGTCAACGTGGGCCGGCATCCCTGTGGAACGCTTTCGACACCTTGTAGTCCGTGCCCCCGACGAATTGAGGCTGTTCTGAGGGCAAAAATTGGTGCAACTCACTATTTGCGGACCGCGGTACACCATTTGAGTATGGCTTCTATATGGCTAAGTGGAGGAGCCGCATACTAGGGAGTGAGAGCATGTTCACAAACACACAAGCACACACACACAGTCACACACACAAGCACGCACACACAGGCACACACACAAGCACACACACACACAGTCACACACACGCACACACAGGAACACACACTTGCTCTTCACAGCCCTGTATGCTTCCACTAGGAGGGGAGGAACTGAGGATGACAACACAACAGCAAAAAGGGACACAGGTTTTTCAGACAAAATTCCCTCTCTGGCCATTTTAATAACTGTCAGATCTTCTCCATCGCCAAAACCTAAGCTGTCAGCCAAGGAGTGCCACTGTCAAATCAATTGAATTGGTGCTCACTGGAGCAACGTGATGATGAACTCATTAAATGTTACTCGTCCGTAGCAGCCGTTGAGGCATTCCTATTGATTTTATCACAATTTTTTAACGGTCATCCATTACGGGATTCATAATAGTAAGAGTGGCTCATTATTTTGCAGTGAAGCATTATTAAATCGAACTAATGGAGAGATCATGATCTGGCATAGCCTATGTGACGCACACACGCACGCGCGCGCGCGCCCCTTCTGTCCTTGGCCTTGTGTTTAGTGGAGCTGTTCTAAAAGTGCCCACTTCAGCTCCTTAGTGTGGCGGACCTGGGCTCTGGGCCAAGAGCTCACAGTGGCAGAGAGAACTGCAAGATGACTGCTTTCCTGCACAAAACCCCTGCTGCGTTCACATTTGTTTCCACTGGCCACCCTGCAGCCAAGCTGCCCATTATACTCCTCCTCATCTTCATTCACTGTAGCCCTGAGGAGATGACGCTAGATGCATCACTGACACTGGGTTCTGAACCAATCACAGAGCATGTCAGTGAACTAGAAAAGAGGGCAAAACACCGCCCTCCTGTAATGAGGAGATGGAAAGGTAGATAGAGTGAGGTTAGGGTTACTGGTTAGGTGTGGGGTGAACAGAGGGATGAATATTAAATAGTGGGGCAGATTATATCCAGAAAGGGTAGTGAACACTATGAATAAAGGGACGAACAAAGAGGGGAGCAGAATAGAGTCTGCAATAGAAGGACCGGATAAGAGGTCAACGGTTAGAAGCGGTCTGGTCAGTGCTGCAGGCAGCGATGATGGGGTATGCCACCATAGCCGGCTGGCTGTGCCCCACATTCTGAGCGTCGGTGTGAGAGCCAGTGAGCCGAGCCGCCAACGGCTTCCCCCGCCTCGCCGTTAGACATTTGGCCTTTGTGTGACAGTCATTAGCGCTGCCTTTCCAAGGTTGGCCCACAGCCCAGTGCCTCAGCCTGTGGAGAAATATTACCCTCCTTGGCCACCGGGGGAACTGTTTGTTTGTTTCGATTCTTCACAACATTAAAAAAGGGACAAACGCCAACACCAAGGGACTGGACTAATCATACTATCCTTGCCAAGTAAGAAAAAAAAGACAGGCCTAGCCCTAAATAGATAAACGATTGCACAGTATTGCTCGCATACTTTTGCATATAATGTCCTCCTTTCCAACAATAGTGATTCAGCAGATAGACTATTATTTTTATTTACTTGACATTTACTTCATAGAATTCAGAGTAACAGTTTTTTTTGTAACGTCTGCATAGTCACATGTTCAAAAGAGATGGTCATTTTCCTTTAACTAGGTACACAATGAATATATACTTTCCCACCCTTTTTTTATTACTCAAAGAAAGTGAGCAGGATCTATCTAAGTGGTGTGGGAGAATGTTTTGGTTGCGACGTAAATTAAACGTACTGCCTCTTAAATAGCCATCCCTATGAGCCATATTCTGGGAAAAAAATAAAGCATCAGTTTTTTGCTGTGGATTCTCCAAACCTCTATTATTCTGCGAAAACAAGAAGATGGGGAAACCACAGAGCAATTACAAAGTAAATATGCACAGCAGTATATACAGTGCATTCGTAAAGTATTCAGACCCCTTGACTTTACACATTTTGTTACATTACAGCCTTATTCTAAAAATGATTACACGTTCCCCCCCTCAATCTACTTTACAATACCCCATGATGACAAAGCGAAAACCGGTTTAGACATTTTTGCACATTTATTAAAAATTAAAAACAGAAATACCTTATTTACATAAGTATTCAGACCCTTAGCTGTGCGACAGGTGCATCCTGTTTCCATTGATCATCCTTGAGAAGCTTCTACGACTTGATTGGAGTCCACCTGTGGTAAATTCAATTGTTTGGACATGATTTGGAAAGGCACACACCTGTCCACAGTTGACAGTGCATGTCAGTGCAAATACAAAGCCATGAGGTCAAAGGAATTGTCCGTAGACCCCCGAGATAGGATTGTGTTGAGGCACAGATCTAGGGAAAAGTACCAAAACATTTCTGCAGCATTGAAGGTCCCCAAGAACACAGTGGCCTCCATCATTCTTAAATGGAAGAAGTTTGGCGAAACTGAGCAATCGGGGTAGAAGGGCTTTGGTCAGGGAGGTGAACAAGAACCCGATGGTCACTCTGACAGAGCTCCATAGTTCCTCTGTGGAGACGGGAGCACCTTCCAGAAGAACAACCATCTCTGCAGCAATCCACAAATCAGGCCTTTATGGTAGAGTGGCCAGACGGAAGCCACTTCTCAGTAAAAATGCACATGACAGCCCACTTGGAGTTTGCCAAAAGGCACCTAAAGGACTATGACCATGAGAAACAAGATTCTCTGATCTAATGAAACCAAGATTGAGCTCTTTAGCCTGATTTAAAAAATAAATACAATTATTTCCCATCTATTTAACCAGGTAGGCCAGTTGAGAACAAGTTCTCATTTACAACTGGAACCTGGCCAAGGTAAAGCAAAGCAGTGCGACAAAAACAACAACAAGCGTCAAGAGGAGACCTGGCACCATCCCTACGGGGAAGCATGGTAGTGGCAGCATAATACTGTGGGGATGCTTTTCAGCGGCAGGGACTGGGAGACTAGTCAGGGTGAGGGAAAGATGAACGGAGCAAAGTACAGAGAGATCCTTAATGAAAACCTTGTCCCTGAGTAGCCCAGCCAGAGCCCGAACTTTAACCCGATCAAACATCTCTGGAGAGATCTGAAAATAGCTGTGCAGTGACACTCCCCATCCAACCTGACAGAGCTTGAGCGGATCTACAGCGAAGAATGGGAGAAACTCCCCAAATACAGGCATTCCAAGCTTGTAGCGTCATACCCAAGAAGATGAGGTTGTAATCCCTGCCAAAAGGTGCTTCAACAAAGTACTAAGTAAAGGGTCTGAATACTTATGCAAATGGAATATTTCCGTTTTTTTGCAAACATTTCTAAAAATCCAGTTTTCCTTTGTCATTATGGGACATTGTGTGTAGATTCACGAGGGAAAAAAACGATTTAATCCATTTTAGAACAAGGCTGTAATGTAACAAAATGTGGAAGAAGTGAAGGACTCTGAATACGTTCTGAAAGCCTCCTCTACACTGGCTGCAAAACAAACAAAAAAACAATTCAGACACAAAGAGAAGGACCAGGACAGAGACAAGGCAACCATTCTTCAGAGGCTTGTGCTTATCATGAAAGAATAAAGCTTGATGAAAAAAAAAGCACTTGCTGAATGTTTCATAAATCAGTGGCTTGTTCCCGAGAGAGAGCCCTCGTCTGGGACACAACGCTAAATGGGGGTCGCTCTTCAGATGACTCGGATCTCCTTTGTTGTGAATCATCTCTCACATAAACGTCAAGGACGTCTCCTTTTAACTAGCACTGCTTGACAGTTCTTTTGATAATAAGGCCTTTCAAAAAAAAAGAAAATGACATCAAATGTGACGTCGGCTTCTGCTGCAACAACACTTGAGAATATAAGGGAACAGCAAGGCCGAGCAATAGAGAAACGGCAGTCTGGAATTTCTGGACATGTCTGCTAATCATGCAGGATGCTATAATCCATATAGCCTATATGTGGCAGTGATAATTAGCTGCACCGCTAAAAGCTTTTCCTCATAGGTTCCTCTGTGGCTGGCTACAGGGCATCCTGGCCCAATCATTGGGTGGATGTGGTGGTGTGCTGTTCCCAGCCTCAGTCCCCTGGGGGGGGGCTAGCTGCTGGTTAATAATTCAGGCAATCCATTAGGGCTGTGACGATACCACAATCGCAATATTTTGTTCCGTGGCAAAAGAATGAAAACACATAGCGGACCCAACTCTTTGGTCCTTTAAAAAAAAACTGTTGTATGTAAAATAGGTCATGCAATAGCTTGGAAAATACATGAAAAAGGTGACTCTGGATGACAACATACTGATGCTTGTTTCCAACATGAGGGCTGTTTTCCTAAAGAAGTTCAATCTGCTTTGGTGTTTTATATCCGTGCCACGATACTAATGAGTATTGGGACACTGGTATCGTCCCGGCCCTACAATCCATACAGCACGGCCGCTAAGGACAAAACTGATCCTGGTGTTGGGGGATTTTTTAAATATATTTAAGTATGAAGTGTAGAATCAGGGAAGAGGCAGGACAACGACATAAAGGCAAAATAAGAAGTTATTTACATTGCCTAGGAGCAAGAGTTTGACAGCTAGAACAAATAAAGGCATAAAAGCAGGGGTTATAGCAAGAATAACTAACTGCACCAATCTCTAGCCACTATAATAATTGAAAATTGGATGTAATAAATGTATCACTAGTCACTTTAAATGTTTACATACCCTACATTACTCATCTCATATGTATATACTGTACTCTATACCATCTACTGCACCTTGCCTATGCCGTTCGGCAATCGCTCATCCATATACTTATATGTACATATTCTTATTCATCCCTTTACACTTGTGTGTATTAGGTTGTTGTTGTGAAATTGTTAGATATTACTGCACTGTCGTATCTAGAAGCACAAGCATTTCGCTACACTCGCATTGACATCTGCTAACCATGTGTATGTGACCAATACAATTTGATTTGATTGGAATAAACTCCACGACTGAAACTTAAAAGTGGCAATATGTAACGTTGTGGGCAACCCGACCAAATTCACATCTACATTTGAGTTAAAGATCCAAGGCCGGCGCCAGAACAAATCAGTTGGAAGGGCATTTGATTTCTATAGGCGGGCACCTTTTCCCACCCTTTTTCAATACATTTATCTATAGGTGTGTTACAGTAAAGACCATAGGTAGCTCAGGAGTTTTACGTTTGGGGAAGCTGACAATTTAGCCTACTACTTCCAACTTGCTGCGTGACATTTCTGCTTATTTTTATATGCACACATTCATGGAACAGTTTCAATTCAATAATAATATTTTCATTGGTCAAAATTATCGTCACATGGATAATCATAAAAATCCGGAAATAAATGATTAAAGTCAAAAGCTAAAATTCAACTAACGCCAGTGCACCAACTAACGCCAGTGCACCAACTAACGCCAGTGCACCAACTAACGCCAGTGCACCAACTAACGCCAGTGCACCAACTAACGCCAGTGCACCAACTAACGCCAGTGCACCAACTAACGCCAGTGCACCAACTAACGCCAGTGCACCAACTAACGCCAGTGCACCAACTAATGCCAGTGCACCAACTAATGCCAGTGCACCAGCGTTTGCCATATAAACATATTGACAAACCATGATCCATTGGCAACTAAAGAAATGAGCGCATGGAACTCAGAGATAGCCTATAGGCTAATGCAGCAGTAGGCCTATAATATCTGAATGATAATTCAGGTTCATTCGATCGCATTAAAAAAGAAGAGAAAACTGCATGTATGAACTACATACACATTGACACATCCATCCCAAAGCAGGAGGTTTAAAAAAAAAAAAACTTACTGGTGTCAAAGTTCCGGAACATGTCTTTAAGTCGATCTCAGATCGATTGCCTGGGGCCAATTTAACCTCCCCCTTCATGTAAGAAAGAGGATCATTTTGTATATGTATAAAACTGCAAGAATGACCAATTCCAGGGATCATTTTTATGTAGGACCGAGAAGCTCAGTTCCGGGGACTTTTTAAAAAGGACATTCTTCTCCAAAACGAATAAAAATGATGCTGACACCAACGAAAATATAATTTCCACCTCCAGAAATTAGCCCAATAACATATTCGTACAAAATGTTACTAAACAAATAAATAACATGTTGGACCATGTATATAGCCTATGCATGTCCTACATTATCAGATGTGCTATTAGCAACAAGCATTATCACCTGTAGCCCAACTAATGCAGCATAGTGGCTATAAAATATACATGGGCTGAAGCATGGGGTTTGCCCATCTGCATTTACCCCATTGCACACAACATCCTGATTGTTATTACTCTGAATATATTAAGTATTATTCAGTCAAAAAATAATCATAATTGGTGCAATTGAGAGGGGGTAGAGAAATAAATGGAAAACTGGCACCCCCCCCCCCCTTTAAAAAAAACAAAGGCTAAAACAGCTTTAAAATACGTTTGCCGGAAGTGCTTTCCAAAGTATTGACTGGTTGTCAGAATACCTATGGCTCTCCAGAGGATATTTCCCTAGCAATGAAAACACAACAAGCTGACGAGGTAAATAGGTCAACTATTCTACTTTGGGGTTGTCTGATTTTGTTAAGACTAAAATTACATGGCAAAAATGGTAGCACAGGAAAGTTACATTGTGCGTTATATAGTATAGGCATTGCATTACTTTGCTCACGACTAGAGCAGGCGGTACATCGCTGTTTGAGTTAAGCGCTGCTGTGCTGCGCATTATATATGATTGTAGCCCCGTCATCTGAACATCAGCAACAATCATGCATGTCAGTTCAGTTTACATAGCTTGAAAGTGAATATAAAATATTTGAGAACACATTTATTTGGGAATACATTTTGTAGAACAGACATGCTTCTGTATTAGGCTGTGATCTCCATATCCAAACTTAACCCTCCTGCATAAAAGGATAAATCATATCTGAAGATGGAGGCCTGACTTCAGTTTCTAACCCTTCAGTCTATCAGCATGCTAGATGCTACTTTATTATGGTATTTCAGCATCGGTGGTCACTTGGGCGAAGACAGCGGAGGCCCAGTCATGGCGAGCTGTGCCCACATAAGAATGGAGCTTCACCAGGTAATTAGCCCGAGTTACCTTCGCTTAGTGTAGCCGACGCTGGAGGAGACACTAAGGGGTAAGGTCACACTCACAGGGAAATGATGGGTACAGCTACCATCTGCCAGAGGGACACTCTGTGTAGCTTCCCTGAGGGAGATGAACTTGTCAAATCGCTGCAACTCCCGTACGGACTCGGAGAGGTGAAGGTCAAGAGCCATGTATCCTCCAAAACA
Organism: Oncorhynchus gorbuscha; assembly: GCF_021184085.1. NCBI lineage: Eukaryota > Metazoa > Chordata > Actinopteri > Salmoniformes > Salmonidae > Oncorhynchus > Oncorhynchus gorbuscha. Next base: position 24,730,092 of record NC_060183.1, read on the forward strand.
TGACCCCGCCAAGCCGCACTGCTTCTTGACGCACTGCTTGCTTAACCCGGAAACCAGCCGCACCAACGTGTCTGAGGAAACACCGTATGGCTGGCGACGAAAGTCAGCGTGCATGCACCTGGCTGCCACAAGGAGTCGCTAGAGTGCGATGGGACAAGGACATCCCACCAGCCCAAACCCTCCCTTAATACAGGCGACACCGTGCCAATTGTGCACCACTTCAAGGGTCTCCCAGTCGCGGCCGGCTGCGACATAGCCCGGGGTTTAAACCCAGATCTGTAGTGTCGCCTCTAGCACTGCGATGCAGTGCCTAATACCACTGCACCACTCGGGAGACCCCTTCATAGGTATTTCTGCTTTACAAATGAGTAAAGCAAGTGGTTGAATCAATGGCCAAATATCCTTTGACCTGGAGTGTGTAGATCATAAATCTGAAGGATAAAAACAGTGTTCAAATCGAGGGATACGTTGGAACATGCCAAACGTCTCTGGCATTCAACTTCCTAAAGAATTAGTTAAGCTCAGGAATGCCATCTACCCTACGGCAAACCAACGCATTAAGCAGCGGGACTTATTCATGGGACTTTACTCCTCTGTTCACCGCTTCCAAGCGAGATTTCTCCCAGTCTGAGATTAAAGCAAACCTTTTCCACTTGAAAGTATTGTTGTTGTTGTTGGCGTTCCTCATTCCCTCACTTCCACTCCCTGTCTGTCAAGAGAGGAAATGATGAGTCAGGCAGGGCCTGAGACTCGAGGATAAGCTTGAAGAGCCTCTTCTGCAACCGGCAGGTAAAGCATTCTGGCACCGACATGACTCACTCGAGTGGTTGGCTTCACTGATAAGACAGTTTTCCCCTTCTGCTCCCTCCGTCCCCTTTACGTTCCTGTCCCTATTGTGGTGGAGCAAATTAACACGGCGTGATGGGAGAGGAGAGTCGTGCGATGAAATCTGAGCTTGGCCAGACTGACGGCAATACTTTTGTTCTGCTCTGCCCACTGTGCACAGACGTCAATTCAACGTCTACTCCACGTTGGTTCAACGTCATTTCATTGCAATGATGTGGAAACAATGCTGATTCAACCAGTGTGTGCCCAGTGGGTGGTGGCTCAGAGCCGAGTCAAAGAAAGACGGGGACATAAGAGCACATTTCCACTCGACTCATCTGATTCTACAGACAACACTAGTGACAGACTTCTCTCTACTACAGTATGAGCAGAGGAGAGGCTCAAGACATTGAGGACCACAGTGATAGCAGACAGAACCTCAGCTGTGACACACTGAAACTGGTGACTTGAGACAGAGGGCTTGGTGACATTGAGACTTGGCCAGTGTAGACGGACACTTTGGTGATAAGTGAGAGGAATGAAAGTAAGACACTGAACTGAAGCTTTCGTGACAATTTGACTAAGCGATTGAGGCTAAAGTGTTAGCTGTAGAAGATGGAAAGCTTTGGTAGCAATGTCCTGGGAGGGAGACATCCAAAACAGGAGTCTTTTCAACAGGTCTCCTTGAGCCATGTAAACATTCAAAACCACACAACTGACTGTGTGGTAACAGAAGATAGAAGTATTCTGCACTTTGTAATAATGGCCCATTCTCTTCTTCTAAAGAGGGCAATATGTTAACTGCCAAAAAAATAAAATAAAATGGGGCTTTGTATGAACGCCAGGTCATAGGAGGGAATTAATAGCAAATCAAGACCTAAATATGTTTGGCTTCGTTCTCTAGGTGTAAACAGCTGGATGTACTTCAGTATAACGTAACCCATGGCTTCTGGTGATAGTACAGAGACAAAGCTCATCAGCTCTTGCCCCATATGCAGATGAATAATGATCCAAGCACTACTTAGCTGATAGAACAGTAACCTTTAAAAAAAAAATCACCTCTGACTGTAATGTTAGTGAATATTTCACAACCGTCGCTCATATTTGATGGGTGAATCTGTCAGTGGGGGAGACAGCTGCAGACGTTTGAATCTTTAAACAGAGCAAACTGTCCGACCGGGTTTAGGCAGACAGGGTGTTGCAGAGTAGGGTTGGGTGGTATACCATATATACCATATCCCGGGGTATTTTGAAATCCCATCAGTATGATTTTTCAATGCTGTTAATACTTTAATTTTATACACTGCTCAAAAAACATAAAGGGAACACTTAAACAACACAATGTAACTCCAAGTCAATCACACTTCTGTGAAATCAAACTGTCCACTTAGGAAGCAACACTGATTGACAATAAATTGCACATGCTGTTATGCAAATGGAATAGACAACAGGTGGAAATTATAGGCAAAAAGCAAGACACCCCCAATAAAGGAGTGGTTCTGCAGGTGGTGACTACAGACCACTTCTCAGTTCCTATGCTTCCTGGCTGATGTGTTGGTCACTTTTGAATGATGGCGGTGCTTTCACTCTAGTGGTAGCATGAGACGAGGTCTACAACCCACACAAGTGGCTCAGGTAGTGCAGCTCATCCAGGATGGCACATCAATGTGAGCTGTGGCAAGAAGGTTTGTTGTGTCTGTCAGCGTAGTGTCCAGAGCATGGAGGCGCTGCCAGGAGACAGGCCAGTACATCAGGAGACGTGGAGGAGGCCGTAGGAGGGCAACAAACCAGCAGCAGGACCACTACCTCCGCCTTTGTGCAAGGAGGAGCAGGAGGATCACTGCCAGAGCCCTGCAAAATGACCTCAAGCAGGCCACAAATGTGCATGTGTCTGCTCAAACGGTCAGAAACAGACTTCATGAGGGTGGTATGAGGGCCCGACGTCCACAGGTGGGGGTTGTGCTTACAGCCCAACACCGTGTAAGACGTTTGGCATTTGCTAGAGAACACCAAGATTGGCAAATTTGCCACTGGCGCCCTGTGCTCTTCACAGATGAAAGCAGGTTCACACTGGGCACATGTGACAGACATGACAGTCTGGTGACGCCGTGGAGAACGTTTTGCTGCCTGCAACATCCTCCAGCATGACCGGTTTGGCGATGGGTCAGTCATGGTGTGGGGCGATGGGTCTGTCATGGTGTGGGGTGGCATTTCTTTGGGGGGCCGCCAGAGGTAGCCTGACTGCCATTAGGTACCGAGATGAGATCCTCAGACCCCTTGTGAGACCATATGCTGGTGCGGTTGGCCCTGGGTTCCTCCTAATGCAAGACAATGCTAGAACTCATGTGGCTGGAGTGTGTCCGCAGTTCCTTCAAGAGGAAGGCATTGATGCTATGGACTGGCCCACCCGTTCCCCAGACCTGAATCCAATTGAGCACATCTGGGACATCATGTCTCGCTCCATCCACCAACGCCACGTTGCACCACAGACTGTCCAGGAGTTGGCGGATTCCAAATCCAAAGTGTGACTCCAAATCCAGATCTCCATGGGTTGATAAATTTGATTTCCATTGATAATTTTTGTGTGATTTTGTTGTCAGCACATTCAACTATGTAAAGAAAAAAGTATTTAATAAAAATATTTCATTCATTCAGATCTAGGATGTTATTTTAGTGTTCCCTTTATTTTTTTTGAGCAGTGTATATTAGTACTTTTTAAACAAATACCTGCAACCAACTTGTGCACTAGGTAATAGATAAAGCATCTCGCAGTCATCATTTCGCCCGTCAGACAATTTTTTCATTATGAAGCTTACCGGAACTAGTTAAACGAAACAGCTGTTTGAGCCAGTCAGGTGTGTTTGTTTACAAAGAAGCACAACGAGCAAAAATGGGAGCTTTGTGAGGTGAGCTACTTCTGCAGCACAATTTAAGTGAGGTTACACTTGTATGAAATGTACAAATGTTTTCCAGCTATATATCTTATTAAGTTAACCATCTAAGATGTGCCAAATAAATTCTCTCCAGCTGGGTTTCATTAACTTTCTAATCTTAGCTAAGTGGCTACAGTTAACTTGCAAGTTCAAGATTCATGATAACAGCAACAATCCCCTTCTAGATTAAGATCCCTGCTGTTTATTTTGTGTGTTAAAACCTCTTGAGACTCTAGGGGCTGTATTTCATTTTTGGATGAAAAAACGTTCCCGTTTTAAACAAGATATTTTGTCACGAAAAGATGCTCGACTATGCATATAATTGACAGCTTTGGAAAGAAAACACTCTGACGTTTCCAAAACTGCAAAGATATTATCTGTGAGTGCCACAGAACTGATGCTACAGGCGAAACCAAGATAAAACTTCAAACAGGAAGTGAGCAACATTTTTCAGGCGCTGTTTTCCATTGTCTCCTTATATGGCTGTGAATGCGCCCTGAACGAGCCTACACTTTCTGCCATTTCCCCAAGGTGTCTGCAGCATTCTGACGTATTTGTAGGCATATCATTGGAAGATTGGCCCATAAGAGACTACATTTACCAGGTGTCCGCCCGGTGTCCTTTGTCGAAATTGGTGCGTAATCTTCAGCCTCAAGCATTCTTGCATGTGATTCAGGAGAAAGCAGACTTCCACGAACGATATATCACCGAAGAGATATGTGAAAAACAACTTGAGGATTGATTCTAAACAATGTTTGCCATGTTTCAGTCGATATTATGGAGTTAATTTGGAAAAAAGTTTGGCGTTTTGATGACTGAAGTTTCGTTTTTTTTGGTAGCCAAACATGATGAACAAAATGGAGCGATTTGTCCTACACAAAGAATCTTTTTGGAAAAACTGAACATTTGCTATCTAACAGAGTCTCCTCATTGAAAACATCCGAAGTTCTTCAAAGGTAAATTATTTAATTTAAATGCTTTTCTTGTTTTTGTGAAAATGTTGCCCGCTGAATGCTACGCTAAATGCTACGCTAGCTATCAATACTGTTACACAAATGCTTGTTTTGCTATGGTTGAAAATCATATTTTGAAAATCTGAGATGACAGTGTTGTTAACAAAAGGCTAAGCTTGAGAGCAAGCATATTTATTTCATTTCATTTGCGATTTTCATGAATAGTTAACATTGCGTTATGGTAATGAGCTTGAGGCTGTGTTCACGATCCCGGATCCGGGATGGCTAGTATCAAGATTAAGCAAACTGCATTTTGCAATACTTGCATAACTTTATGAGCTGGGTTGACTGTCTTAGTAGTAAATGTTTGCAGGGGCTCGTTAGCATTTCCCTAGCACCCGCTATGGGGATTCCTTAGTACTAGTTAGCATTTTGGTAGCGTTCTGGTAAGTTGTATTTTTGTCTGCAAAAAAGAATTGCGCAACTTGTTTCACTACCGGTAATACGGTCTATATAAAATATATATATATATATATATATATTTTTTTTAACTCTACACCACCTTTATTCCACACACAGAACTCTCCCTCACCCTCCATTTGGCAAATCTGACCATAACTCCAACCTCCTGATTCCTGCTTACAAGCTAAAACTAAAGCAGGAAGTACCAGTGACTCACTCAAAATGGAAGTGGTCAGACGATGCAGATGGTAAGCTACAGGACTGTTTTGCTAACACAGACTGGAATATGTTCCGGGATTCTTCTGATGGCATTGAGGAGTACACCACATCAGTCACTGGCTTCATCAATAAGTGCATCGATGACGTCGTCCCCACACTGACCGTACGTACATACCCCAAACAGAAGCCATGGATTACAGGCAACAACCAGACTGAGCTAAAGGGTAGAACTGCCGCTTTCAAGGAGCGGGACTCTAACCCGGACACTTATAAGAAATCCTGCTATGCCCTCTGATGAACCATCAAACAGGCAAAGCATCAATAGAGGACTAAGATTGAATAGTAATACACTGGCTCCGACCCTCGTAGGGTGAGGCAGGGCTTGCAAACTATTTACGGACTACAAAGGGAAGTACAGACGCGAATTGACCAGTGACACGAGCCTAACAGAAGAGCTAAATTACTTCTATGCTCGCTTCGAGGCAGGCAACACTGAAGCATGCATGAGAGCACCAGCTGTTCCGGAAGACTGTGTGATCACGCTCTCCATAGCCGATGTAAGACCTTTAAACAGATCAACATTTACAAAACCGCAGAGCCTGACAGATTACCAAGACGTGTACTCCGAGCATACACTGACTAACTGGCAAGTGTCTTCACTGACATTTTCAACCTGTCCCTGACCCGGGTCTGTAATACCAACATGTTTCAAGCAGACCAGCATAGTCCCTGTGGCCAAGAACACCAAGGTAACCTGCTTAAATGACTACCGACCCGTAGCACTCACGTCTGAAGCCATGAAGTGCTGACCATGGCTCATATCAACATTATTATCCCAGAAACCATAGACTGACTCCAATTTGCATAATGCCCCTACAGATCAGACTCTTTAACACTTATTTTTCTTAAAATTGCATTTTTGGGGGCCTCCCGAGTGGCACAGTGGTCTAAAGCACCGCATCACAGTGCTAGCTGTGCCACTAGAGATCCTGGTCCGAGTCCAGGCTGCGACCGGGAGACCCATGGGGCGGCGCACAATTGGCCCAGCACTGTCCGGGTTAGGGGAAGGTTTGGCCGGCAGGGATGTTCTTGTCCCATCGCGCAATAGTGACTCCTGTGGCAGGCCGGGGGCAATGCACGCTGATCACAGTCACCAGGTGCACGGTGTTTCCTCCGCCACATTGGTGCGACTGGCTTCCTTGGTTAAGCGGGAATTGTGTCAAGAAGCAGTGCGGCTTGGCTGGGTTGTGTTTCGGAAGACTCACTGTTCTCGACCTTTGCCTCTCCCGAGTCCGTACGGGAGTTGTAGCGATGGGACAAGACTGTAACTACCAATTGGATACCACGAATTTGGGGAGCAAAATAAAAAAGTATATATATAAAAATAAAAACTGCATTGTTGGTTAAGGGCTTGTAAGTAAGCATTTCACTGTATTCGGCGCATGTGACAAATATAAATTGATTTGATCACTTGGAGACGAGTTTCTCGATGTGGCCTGTCCATCAGACAGGCAATAGTCCTTGTTGGGAAGACACACTGAAATAAGTCAGACATAAACACAAAACATGCTTGCCAAATCCATGTGGACCCGTTTTAATCCAATTAAAGGGAAAAGAGCCAGTGGAATGGAGCAATGGTAAACGCTCGCATGCATTATACTAGGACAGACACAGATGCTTGCAATAGGAACCAGCCAGGGAACAGCAGACAGGAACCCCAGGAGGGACCGAGGGAATTTGCCATAAAGTCAGTCACTGTACATACTGCACATAACCACCTAGTTGCCCTCTTGGGGTTATGGGAAGAAACAATGGAAAAAGACTGGTCCCGAGATGATGTGAAACTACCTTGAAAAGGTCAATTTGGTCTCTGGATAACACACTTTAGCATTTCCTGGAAGCATCACAAAAGGAGGAAAAACCTTCTGCAAACCTGATACAGTGCGTTCAGAAAGTATTCACACCCCTTGACTTTTTCTAAATGTTGGGATGGTGGGATTCAAATCTAATTCATTTTCATTTTTTTGTCAACAATCTACACGAAATACTCTACTGTCAAAATTGAAGAAAAAGTATAATATTTGTAAAAAAAATATTTTTTAAATGTTTTAAGTATGACAAATAAACCAAATATATCTTGATTTACATAAGTATTCAACCCCCTGAGACAATATATTAGAATCACCTTTGGCAGTGATTACAGCTGTGAGTCTTTCTGGGTAAGTCTAAGACCTTTGCGCACACTTGGATTGGAGAATAGTTGCACATTATTATTATTTTTTAATTCTTCAAGCTCTGTCAAGTTGGTTGTTGATCAGTGCTAGACAGCCATTTTAAAGTCTTCCCATAGATTTTCAAACCGAAAACTGTAATTAGGCCACTCAGGAATATCCAATGTCGTCTTGGTAAGCAACTCCAGTGTATATTTGTGACCCACCGCTTCGATTATGTAGCAACATTTGAAAAGGTGTTTTTTTTTTACATTGGATAAAAGTAGAGACTCAGAGCTACAAAATGTATATCATACACTGCAGTTGAGGACCTACGGGAGGGTTATTCTTGGTCTATACCCATTCAGAATCTTTCACAGCCTCTTAAGGATTCACATGTGGAGGCCATGTGCTAAACAGAGTGAATAAGGCAGTGTAGTAGAAAAACCAAAGATTTCAAGACTAAAAGTAATGAAAGTAGTAGCCTTGGCCTATATCCTAACCTGACATTGTTATAATATGTTACAAAGATTTTATAATTATTAACTGATGCTTACACAGACCCTTGTCTAAATGGATGAGTCATGTGAAATAAATGCTATAATCTACTCCAAGCCAGCTAAGTGGATGGGTCACTTATTGTCTAGACATGTACACTTTCATGAAATACAATAGATGGCCAAAATCACCCACAGACACACCGGACTAACTTTGTATTTTTTTATAGCTACAGTATGTTTGGCCTGTTGTTGTGTCAATGTGCAGCAATGTTGTTGAGAGCAGTAGCAACACTTTTACAGATCTCCATGGCTAACGTTATATCTTTCAAAAAAGCAGCGGTGGCAAGGATTATCTACACATACTGAGCAGACATGTTATAGACAGAAGCGTGTTACATAGCTGACCAATCTGATCTCATCTCTTGGTATGTCCAGCCCATCCATTATCTCAGCCAATCATGGCTAGTGGGAAGGTTCCAGTCTTTTTCCGTAGCTAAACCAAATAGGCTCGTAATTTAACCATTGTATTTGTATTTACAGATGGCATACAAGTTTGTTATTAAGGCACATGAAAGTTCACATGTTCCAGGAGGCATTTCTGACAAAAAACACATTTTGATCAAATAAATACAAATAAACGTTCAAATGCCTCTCCTGTAAAGTAGTGACGTGCGACATATGGCTAGCCTCCCACAGGTCACATTTGGCCTTGTTTCAGGTAATTGTTCTGCTGAAAAGTGAATTTGTCTCCCAGTTCTGTTGGAAAGCAGACAACCAGGTTTTCCTCTAGGATTTTGCCTGTACTTAGCTCTATTCTGTTTATTTTGATCCTAAAAAGACTCCCTAGTCCTTGCCGATGACAAGCATACATACCCATAACATGATGTAGCCACCGCCATGCTTCAAAATATCAAGAGTGGTACACAGTGATGTGTTTGATTTGCCCCAAACATAACACTTTGTATTCAGGAAATATAGTTAATTTCTATGCCACATATTTTCATATTCATTTTGGGGCCATTTTGCAAACAGGATGCATTTTTTTGAATATTTTTTAATTCTGTAGAGACTTTCTTCTTTGACTCTTTCATTTAGGTTAGTATTGTGGAATAACTACAATGTTGTTGATCCATCCTCAGTTCTCCTATCACAGCCATGCAACTGTAACTGTTTTAAAAAGTCACCATTGGCCTCATGGTGAAATCCCGGAGCTGTTTCCTTCCTCTCTGGCAACTGAGTTAGAGAGGACGCCTGTATCTTTGTAGTGACTGGGTATATTGATACACCATCTGAAGTGTAATTAATAACTTCACCATGCTCAAAGGGATATTCAATGTCTGCTTTTTTTAAATGTATTTTTACCCATCTACCAATATGTGTCCTTCTTTGTGGATTGTGCCAGGACTACCTGACATGATGACTCCTTGCTGTCCCCAGTCCACCTGGCTGTGCTGCTGCTCCAGTTCAAACTGTTCTGCCTTATTATTATTTGACCATGCTGGTCATTTATGAACATTTGAACATCTTGGCCATGTTCTGTTATAATCTCCACCCGGCACAGCCAGAAAAGGACTGGCCACCCCACATATGCTCTCTCTAATTCTCTCTTTCTTTTTCTGTCATTTAGGACCTGAGCCCTAGGACCATGCCCCAGAACTACCTGACATGATGACTCCTTGCTGTCCCCAGTCCACCTGACCGTGCAGCTGCTCCAGTTTCAACTGTTCTGCCTTATTATTATTCAACCATGCTGGTCCTTTATGAACATTTGAACATCTTGGCCATGTTCTGTTATAATCTCCACCCGGCACAGCCAGAAGAGGACTGGCCACCCCTCATAGCCTGGTTCCTCTCTAGGTTTCTTCCTAGGTTTTGGCCTTTCTAGGGAGTTTTTTCTAGCCACCGTGCTTCTACACCTGCATTGCTTGCTGTTTGGGGTTTTAGGCTTGGGTTTTAGGCTCTGTGATTGAAATTCGCAGCTCGACTGAGGGACCTTACAGATAATTGGTAGTCATTCAAAAATCAAGTTCATGCGACTTTTTAAATTGAATACTTATTGACTCAAGACAATTCAGCTTAAAAAAGTAAATTAATTTGTAAACATTTCTAAAAATATAATTCTACTTTGACATTATGGGGGGGTATTGTGTGTAGGCCAGTGACACAAAATTTCAATTTAATAAATGTTTTAAAAAATCAGGCTGTAACACAAAATGTGGAAAAGTTCAAGGGGTGTAAATAATTCCTGAAGGTTTAAGTTTCTGTAGAGACCTGTTACCATCATAGACCCAGGCAAAAAAACAACAACCATTGAATGCATAGCTAGTTTAAGTGTTTAGTTCATGTGTGGGTTGCTTTCTTAAGCAAGCCTAAATCTGTGATTAAAGCGAAGTGAAGAATACTGATTTAGTGCAAGGACCCTTCCCATGACCAATGAGTCACTGCTGGGAGAAGCTGAATAAAAAAAAAATAGACAAAGACAGGACAGTTTGCCAATTTTCAGGGGCTGGAAAGAAACAGCCAGAGAAAGAGCCCAGTGTGTTACAGGAGGACACTAGAACTACTTTTCGGGGACTAAACCCTCGACATGAATCAGCAAATTTAAGCTGAGCTGTTGTTTTTATATTTCATCCTCTGCCACGGCTCAGCTAGGCTTGCCTAACCTCGTTAGACTCATGCAGAAATGTGTATGTGTGTGGGGTGAGAGAGAGGGCGACGGTGCGCTCCAAGCATCATTATACATTGCTCCTCAAAGCCATGTTGTTAGAGGATCTGTGTGTGAGTGAGTGAGTGCGTTGTGTGTGTTGTGTGTGTACGCAGACCCTCTTTGCTACCAAAAGCAGTGTTACGTGAGCATGTGTGGTAAGATGTGCATGCATGTATGTATATGAGCTCAGCTGACTGAGGCTTGAGTCTGATTGGTGATGGAAGCAGAGGATTGTTGCTATGGAGATGCCCCTGAACACAGTGTAAAAGGGTCTTCTGAAACAATAAAGGGGTTCAAATCAAATCTTATTTATTTGTCACATGCGCCGAATACAACAGGTGTAGTAGACCTTACCGTGAAATACTTACTTACAAGCCCTTAACCAACAATGCAGTTCAAGAAGTCGAGCAGGTTACCGTAGCATTCTTGGGCACAGGGACTATGGTGGTCAGCTTAAAACATGTAGGTACTACAGACTCGGTCAGAGGGAGGTTTAAAATGTCAGTAAAGACACTTGCCAGTTGGTCCACGCATGCTTTGAGTACACGTCAGAGCCGGTGTAGTAGGTTTCGATCTTAGTCCTGTATTGACGCTTTGCCTGTTTGTTGGTTCATCCGGGGGCATAGCGGGATTTCTTGTGAACGTCTAGATTAGTGTCCCGCTCCTCGAAAGCGGCAGCTCTAGCCTTTAGCTCGGTGTGGATGTTGCCTGGAATCCATGGCTTCTGGTTGGAATATATACATACGGTCACTGTGGGAACGATGTCGTTGATGCACTTATTGATGACACCGGTGACTGAGGTGGTATACTACTCAATGCCATTGGATGAATACAGGAACATGTTCCAGTCTGTGCTAAAGAAACAGTCCTGTAGTGTAGCATCTGATCACTTCCGTATTGAGCGAGTCACTGGTACTTCCTGTTTTAGTTTTTTCTTTTAAGCAGGAATCAGGTGGATAGAATCATGGTCAAATTTGTTAAATGTAGGGCGAGGGAGAGCTTTGTAATGCATCTCTGTGTGTGAAATAAAGGTGGTCTATCATTTTTTTCTCCTCTGGTTGCATGTGACATGATGGTAGAAATGAGGTAAAACGGATTTAAGTTGGCCTACATTAAAGTCACTGGTCACTATGAGCGCTTCTGAGTGAGCATTTTCTTGTTTGCTTATGGCCTTATACAGCTCGTTGAGTAAAGTCTTAGTGCCAGTATCGGTTTGTGGTGGTAAATAGACAGCTACTAATAATATAGATGAGAACTCTCTTGGTAGATAGTGTGGTCTACAGCTTATCATGAGGTATTCTACCTCAGGCGAGCAATACCTCGAGACTTCTTTAATATTAAACACCGTGCAACAGCAGTTATTGACAGAGACACACAACCTGCTCCTTGTCTTACCAGACGTAGCTGCTCTGTCCTCATTCTTACAAAGGCACTCTGCCCTCCTCCCCCTTTTTTGATGATTTTATGACGGGATTTGGGCCTTGTCTCAACAAAGCAGTATATCCTTCGCGTCGGACTCATTAAATAAAAAAAATTGTCCAATTTCGAAGTGAGTAATCGCTGTTCTTATGTCCAAAAGCTATTTTCCATCATAAATAGCAGCAACATTAAGTACAACATGAGTTACAAACACTGCGAAAAAACAAACAAAATAGCACAGTTGGTTAGGAGCCCGTAAAACGGCAGCCATCCACTCTGGCGCCATTATCAGTTACTGATGATGCAAACTGACACTGACAAAGCTATTATTATTGGGGTGGCAGGTAGCCTAGTGGTTAGAGCGTTGGACTAGTAACCGGAAGGTTGCAAGATCGAATCCCCGAGCTAACAAGGTAAAAATCTGTCGTTCTGCCCCTGAACAAGGCAGTTAACCCACTGGCCATCATTGAAAATAAGAATTTGTTCTTTACTGACTTGCCTAGTTAAATAAAGGTAACAATCAAAGATTACGGACACCGCAGTCATCCAAAATTCCACGACCGTCACCACCCTACCTATAAGACCTCTCCAAGTGATAGTACAGTTTGACTTAACTGAGGGGCAGCAGCGGAGTAAGTATTGACAAGCTCAGACAATAGTAGTTGGAGATGAATGAGCTAGAAAAGGCCAACACTGAATAAATAATGACATCCATTGTAAGGACATTTGATAAGTCTTCAGAAAATCAATAACCAACAACCGGACTTGATTCCCCCGGTGACTCAGCAATAACATCAATACACCGGAGGAGGAAGCCGATAGCAGCTCCACTGTTCTCCTTCCCGGAGAGCTGACATTCAAACCTATAAGCGGGAATGAAAAAGAAAGAAACATGTCTTTCCCGTAGCTCCTCTGAAGGCAGTAGACTAATCACAGAAAGTTGGGAGCCACCGGTTTCAATTATCATGAGGTAAAAACTGGTTATTGAAACTAGCTTGTCCTTTCACATTATTGACTAGCTAGGCCTATATCCTCAATCATTCAAAACTCAGACTCAAAGAGTGGCATAATCTAGGTGGGGAAATATTCAATGAAAGCACATCCTGCCCACATGACAAAACATCAGGACTCTTTCAAACAGCAAGCAGTTTCTGAAACCATGCGTTGTCCGGTTTCACATTCACTTCCTTCTAGGAAAATGACCGGGCCTCTAACGCTAAACCCCCCCTAAGCTAACAAGATGTTTAATGAGACTGGTGAATCCTCCAAGGTTTTATAGACACCATTAATTACACGAGGCGGTCGGTCAGTTTGCAGGGAGGACTCTGCCATCTGTTAGTGGACGGCAGGTACCGACAGAGGTCAAACAACAGAGCCAGGTGTAGCGAGTGTTCGCAAACTAAGGTGACAGCATGGAATCAACAGTTGTCTAGTCTGGGAGCCCACCAAAGTATTTGCCATAATACAGTGGGGCAAAAAATTATTTAGTCAGCCACCAATTGTGCAAGTTCTCCCACTTAAAAAGATTAGAGAGGCCTGTAATTTTCATCATAGGTACACTTCAACTATGACAGACAAAATGAGAAAAAAAATCCAGAAAATCACATTGTAGGATTTTTAATGAATTTATTTACAAATTATGGTGGAAAATAAGTATTTGGTCAATAACAAAAGTTTCTCAATACTTTGTTATATAACCTTTGTTGGCAATGACAGAGGTCAAATGTTTTCTGTAAGCCTTCACAAGGTTTTCACACACTGTTGCTGGTATTTTGGCCCATTCCTCCATGCAGATCTCCTCTAGAGCAGTGATGTTTTGGGGCTGTTGCTGGGCAACACGGACTTTCAACTCCCTCCAAAGATTTTCTATGTGGTTGAGATCTGGAGACTGGCTAGGCCACTCCATGACCTTGAAATGCTTCTTACTCCTTCATTGCCCGGTGTGTTTGGGATCATGGTCATGCTGAAAGACCCAGCCACGTTTCATCTTCAATGCCCTTGCTGATGGAAGGAGGTTTTCATGCAAAATCCTACAATGTGATTTTCTGGATTTTTTTTCTCATTTTGTCGGTCATAGTTGAAGTGTACCTATGATGAAAATTACAGGCCTCTCTCATCTTTTTAAGTGGGAGAACTTGCACAATTGGTGGCTGAATAAATATGTTTTTGCCCCACTGTACGGGCTCCCCAAACAACCCGGCGAGAGAGTTTGTGTCCGGGTCACTCCATGGGTGTAATCAACTTGGCACACCGATCCAATCAGCTTTTCCTCAAATTCGGCACATAGAGTTGAAGAGGGAGGTACTAAGAGGCGGGATTGTCAGATGTCAAATCCAGCTTAAGTGGATTTTGGATATCATATTGGATATAAAACATTAAAGTGGAACTATGATTAGATCAAATTTGGTGGTGGAACAATAGTTTTGATTGGATAATATTTTACCAGATTTAATGATACTGCAATATTGTCCGTGCATGTAAAAATATTTTTTTGAAAAGGCTTGAATATGACATAATAGTCTACGATAAATCTGTATAGGGCAGCGGCAGGTGTTGGATTTAGAGTGGATCTGAGTGCTCTGAGAATTACCACACTAAAAATAACAAAACACCCTTAGGATACCACTCAAAGACAACACACAACACCTATCACAATGTTGTGATTTGCACAACAAAGCTATCTGTCCTTTATTCTCACTCTTTCTGCTCCCGGTAACAGCAGTCCCTGTGTAATACAAGCCCTAGTGTTACAGAGCATGGACAATTTCTCTCCTTGCTGCCCATCAACAGGCCTGACCAGTCTGGCCCTCTCGCCAAGATGCAGTGGACTGAGGAGTGAAGTGTTGGCTCTTACCTGCGCTCTCTGTGTGGAGGTGGCAGATGCTGCTGGCGCGTAATGAAGGTGGTGCCCCACACAGGACTGCTGTGGCTGTTCCTAAGCCAGCCCATAGGAGGCGACGACGGGTACGGGGTGCTCCGGAAGCCGTGGTCCGACTCGGTCTCCGCGGTGAGAGAGGAGGCAGAACTCCCCATCCTCCTTTTGAAGTCTACTTGGGGTTCTTACCCTTTGAACCCGCAAAATGTGCGGGACGGGGAGGAGCGGAGTGACAGTGCCTTGTGTCTCGATCTCAGGCTGACAGTTTAAGGGTGGGGGATGGGGGAAACTAGGGCTGGGTGAAAACCCTGCTCATGTGTTCTCAGTCCTGACAAATTTCCAACTGGCACAATTCGAAAAGCAAGCCCCATTTCAAAAAGGGATGGATTTCATCCTGTGAAGTGACTCCAAGTATGCTTGAAGATGGCTATATCCCCCCCAAAAATCAAATAGAAAGGCAATAATGAGGAAATCAAAGCGAGGGTATTCAAAAAACAAGTGAAACACGACGTTTCAAACTCCAGATCAGGGTGGATTTCCCACAGCGAGGAGGAAGTGCTCAATACAAACTGTAATTGCTTGCCTCGGGCACTGATTCCAATTTGACACTTTCTCCAGGAAATAACTCACACTCCTCTCTTCTCTGTAGTGGGTACCAATTTTTCTCTGTCGTAGACTTGTAGGCCTCTTAACTAACTCTCTGGGCCATGTTGTCTGGAGTGTCATTCAACTATTCCTTCTGCACTATTTGCAGTGTTCCTCCCTCGCGTATGCAGTCTCATGCCTGATCCATCATGCTTGAAACCTTTGTCACACACAGACACAGGCAGTGGAAGAAGCACACACAAACATGACCGGGTCCTCCGTCAATCGACATCTCTGAGATAATATAGCACAGTTGAGGGACTGGAATCAAACGTTTTTACCAAAAAATGAACTGAAAAGTGACTGGCAGAGGTCTGGGGCGTTGGTTTTGGTTTTGCTTGCGCCAGAATTAATTCATGTCAAATTAAAGGACAAACCATGACATGGATAACAAACCAAGTGATTTTGCTATTGTCAAATAGGAGGTTATTTTTGTTATTTATTTATATGGCTTTGAATAAGCTTTTAAATCAAAAGAAAATCTGAATACACTAAACCAATAAGTCCTTTAATTTTGTATTATGTTTTTACTGTAATGTTTATCTGAGAAGCACAGTCTCAGTCTACTGTCTCAGTTGACTTGTTGTCCCGAGTGATTCTGTGTGTGCAGGCACTGCTGGCACACGGACTGAAGCTCTGGTATCCAAAGCTCATCTTTCAAATTTCGACACATGCCCACAGCTGCTAAAACGGATTACCCAGAATATTGCTCAAATCACCCCGTTGCATTTCTTAGTGGCTGAAATGTGGGATACTGAGTACTTACAAAATGTCGCACTCTTCACAACCAGGCTACTCTGACTGAGGCAATGTCCCGAATAGCTAATATAACATGAAAACAAACATGAACTTCGGGAACTGAAATTGAACAAAACCCAAACAATGTGTATGCAGGCCTACATAAAGCGCAGGGAAAAACACGAACACATAATGAAATATGGCTAATGTTCCTAGGCAGTCCCAATCCAAGGAGAAGTTCTACTAAATAGTCGACACGTGCCACCTTTATAGCGGAGTGTCCCGTTATGGTCTGCGGTCCTTTGCCGGTGCGTCCACCGTACGAAACGCGAGATGATCCCGGTTTCCGTCCCGCAGTCTGGGTAGCCTATTCTCAGCTTTTATTTTTAGTCTGATCCCATCGATGATGCAGCGGTCTGGTGGTTCATTTGTATACAGTAGGCTTTATGTGTGCCAACCTGTCATAGCGAGGAGGCTAACTATGCCAGGGGAACTACGATGGTGCATTCCGGTGCAATGAAGGCGTGAAGTCTAATTATATGCACATGCATTTTGTATTCCCATGGAGACAAAAACTGTAGCCTGCCTGGTGCCTCTAACACGCGAATACAATACCACACTTAATTTATTCAGTCTCACGTATATTCATTATCGACATAAAAAGCTATGTAAAGGCTCACAGCCAATCACTATCAAATGAGCTGCGCCAATAGTGAATATTAAACATATTTCATTCATGCCAATACAGTCTTGCTTATTACAATGTAGTTAACTACAATGTAAAGCGTTGCCTACAAAGGCATTTAACAATGTATCGAATTACCGTCAGTGCCAGGGCTGCAAAACAGAGGCGAATTCAGAATAAACCATGTAGGCTACAGTTGTAGCAATCTGCCAGTTTCCAGTGACTAACTCCGGAGCTGACTAAATTGTATTGAGGGCAGGGACTCATCATGCCAGAGTCGACATATCAGACTATTAAAAACGTGAAAATGGTACTAAACAGTCTCATCCAGAATTGATTTTAGACTCAAATTCCACTGTCTTCTGCCCGGTCCATTCTCGTGCGCTTATAATTCCAGTGTTTTATGATGCTGATCCTCTTTGACTTCTATTAGGAAACATCCTCGCTTCCGCCCCGTCGTCGCTTCAGAAATAAATTACTACCCATACTGCAATGCTCCATCCTGGACCCACTGTATGTTTTGCACCGGGGGCTGTTTTCATTGCATTATATTTAAAAAATATATATAATTCTCCCTCTCTGATAAGTGCAGCGGATGCAGAAGCAATCTCTTCTTAACAGAGAATGACAGCGAGTCAAGCAGCGCGCAGGCGCATTAGGATGTTGGCAGAGAAAGTGAAAGGCTTAATTCAAGAGATCAAAACTGATAAAAAACGCTCCATCAAGTGTTAGTCAGTAGCAGGACTGATACTGTCAGTGTTGTGTTCGAGACCACCTAAAGCGAGCCCGATTCAAGACCAAGACCGGAGTAAATGGAGTCCAAACCAAGACCAGAGATATGTTGTGTATCCATATTTCAGAAGAACATATGGATTCTTCAGACATTCAGACTGCTGAACAAAATGCATGCTGAGGGCAAATAGAGAACCACTCTACAAATTACCATTAACCCAAACAGGTCTATAACATATTGAACAAAAATATAAAACGCAACATGTGAAGTGTTGGTGTCATGTTTCATGAGATGAAATAAAAGATCCCAGAAATGTTCCACATGCACAAAATGTTGTGCAAAAATGGGTTAATCCATCCACTTGACAGGTGTGACACATCAAGAAGCTGAATAAACAGCGTGCTCATTACACACGTGCACCTTGTGCAGGGGACAATAAAAGGCCACTCTAAAAATGTGCAGTTTTGACACAGAACACAATGCCACAGATGTCTCAAGTTGAGGGAGCATGCAATTGGCATGTTGACTGCAGGAATGTCCACCAGAACTGTTGCCAGAGAATTGAATGTTAATTTCTCTACCATCAGCTGCCTCCAATGTAGTTTTAAAGCAGTACGTTCAACCGGCCTCACAACCACAGACCACGTGTAACCACGCCAGCCCAGGACCTCCACATCTGGCTTCTTCCCTTGAGGGATCGTCTGAGACCAGCCACCTGGACAGATAATGAAGCTGAGGAGTATTTCTGTCTGTAATCAAGTTTTTCCCAACAAAAAGGCTTTTTCTGATTGACTGGGCCTGGCTCACCAGTGGGTGGGTGGGCCCATGCCCTCCCAGGCCAACCCATGGCTGCACCCTTGCCCAGTCATGTGAAATTCATAGAATAGGGCCTAATTGTTTTCAATTGACTGATTTTCTTATATGAACTGTAACTCAATAAAATCGCTGAAATTGTTGCATTTATATTTTTGTTCAGTATAGTTAAAAAGACAAAATATGATATAACTTCCCCGGTCTTCGCTTACTAATAGGGACTGTGCAACTTTCAAACAATTTCCCTGATTCTTCCCTTCCAAGAAACTTCTGACAAGCCCGACAAAGTTTGAGGATATTTTTCAATGAAAGTAAAGGACAGTAATGTTACGAGTAAAGTAGGAAGCCCAAGTTTCAATAGGCGATTTTAAAAAATGTGTCATGAAAGGAGCATGGACATCTGGCCAGGCGAAGAAGTTTTATGCACTGACTGAATGGATGCTGAAAATGTGTATGTGACAATATATATATATATATTTTTTTTTACGTTCTTTTTTTTACTCTGTTGGTCCAGGGAAGAAATTACAGTCCTCACTGTCCGAGACCGTGTCAAGAAAAGTAAAAATGTGTCCGACAACGACACACACAATATGTGATCTCGAGACCGGACATGAGTACGATAACACTACATACTGTAGCCTATTTGTATTATTATATGATAATTACAGGAGGCTAGGCTACTTATCATAAACTGTGAAAATGAAAGGAGAGGTATTAAAGATCAAAAAGTATTTAAAAAGGGAAAACGGCTTTCATGTGTCAATAAAGGGTTAATAAGCCAGTGTGGAACAGCACCACCAATCACTGCTCAACTGTCCCTTCACATTGCTGAGATAAGCCTTCAACTTCCCGAATCTCCCTTTCTTCCTCTTTCCACTCCTCTCGTCCTTTATTCTTCCCTCCATACCACTTTGACCTCATTTCTCCCTTCCTCTCTTCACAATATTCCTTGGTAGAAAACACTGAAAAGTGATAGGCCTACAGTGTATATTTTAGACTACCTCTAAGACACAACAATTGCACTCCAGTCTGGTTTCCACAGCAAAACAGTGGGTAAATCATTAGCTACATAGCAAGCAATAGGAAGCAGCACACACAGTCCATTCACCATTGCAACACATAGGCCATTTTGTTTAATAGAACAGGGAGTGGTGAATTGGCTGGCCCATACTTGTCTGATAACTAGAACTGTGTGCGTGTGTACCTGGCAAGGAAAGGTCATGCCTCTCTGTAGAAGGCCTCTTCCTGTTTTGTCACACATGTTGAAAGAAGAACCCAAACTGGTCCGACGAGTCAGAACTACTGGATCATTTACATAGTAAATCTCCACTGTATGAAATGTAATAATATAACACTATTGACATTGGTGTTGATCAAAAGCTATAGTCTATAACACACTTCCCCCATTTGACTTTCAAATGGATGTCAAACAAAGTTTAACAAACCACACAACTCTATGCACAAGGACTACTTCTAACAAGTTCCAATGAAAAATGTACAAAAACTAATTGCGTGGAAAAACTGAAGATGCAAACCATGGCAATGGAATTACAGTTAAAATCTCCCTCAGGTTTTTATTTGGGCTGGGAATTGCCAGGGACCTCACGATACGATATTATCACGATAACTTGGTTCCGATACGATACGTATTGCGATTCTATATGTATGGCAATTCGATACAGTGAATTTATTGAGATTCGATGTTCCATACATATTGCTCACCATATGTCTCCTGCAGGGGGACAAGAGAGAGCCCATGAGAAAACAAGTTGATCAGTCATGGAAATTAAAGTGCAGCCAAAAATAATATTGCGATAATGTCAAAATAATACAATATCTCATCAAAAGTAATATCTAGATATGTAACTGTATACATTTTGTGTTTTTATCTGACAACGTTTTACAAAAAAAAACTCTAAATATCAGCTCTGAATTAAGATTCAAAGATCAGAAAGAATGGGGTGTCAGCTATGACACCGAACCTTGAGTTTGAAAAAAAATAATCTGTGGATATATACCCAGTAACGGAATAACATCATGGGTTCCTGATCTGTACTACGCAGAGTTGCAATTTATGGATATGGACATCCTTCTCCTCATATTTCACAAGTTTGGACATCACAGCGCAGCACAGTGCAGTACAATAGAACACAGCAGAATAGAGTTCAGCACAGTGCAGTAGAGTACAGTCAAGTTCAGTACAGTAAAGTAAAGTAGAGTATAGTTCAGTACAAAATACTGTAATGTACTTTTCTGGACGTCCGATGTCGGTCAGTGCTCAGTGGGTGAGGATTCTGGTTACAGTAAATGGACAGAGGGGGCTCATGGGTAGGTGTAAAGCCTTCCGCATGCGTTGGTTCTGCTAGCGCCCAGCCAAAATCAGCTAGGTCAACTGAACGAGGGTGCTCGAATACTTCCTTAAAAGACCTTCGCTTGAAAAATATCCCCTCCTCTCTTCTCCAGACCATTTCCGGAGACCTTCTCCCTTACCTCACCTCGCTCACCTCGCTCATCAACTCATCCCTGACCGTTGGCTACGTCCCTTCCGTCTTCAAGAGAGCGAGAGTTGCACCCCTTCTGAAAAAACCTACACTCGATCCCTCCGATGTCAACAATTACAGACCAGTATCCCTTCTTTCTTTTCTCTCCAAAACTCTTGAACGTGCCGTCCTTGGCCAGCTCTCCCGCTATCTCTCTCTGAATGACCTTCTTGATCCAAATCAGTCAGGTTTCAAGACTAGTCATTCAACTGAGACTGCTCTCCTCTGTATCACGGAGGCGCTCCGCACTGCTAAAGCTAACTCTCTCTCCTCTGCTCTCATCCTTCTAGATCTATCGGCTGCCTTCGATACTGTGAACCATCAGATCCTCCTCTCCACCCTCTCTGAGTTGGGCATCTCCGGCGCGGCCCACGCTTGGATTGCGTCCTACCTGACAGGTCGCTCCTACCAGGTGGCGTGGCGAGAATCTGTCTCCTCACCACGCGCTCTCACCACTGGTGTCCCCCAGGGCTCTGTTCTTGGCCCTCTCCTATTCTCGCTATACACCAAGTCACTTGGCTCTGTCATAACCTCACATGGTCTCTCTTATCATTGCTATGCAGACGACACACAATTAATCTTCTCCTTTCCCCCTTCTGATGACCAGGTGGCGAATCGCATCTCTGCATGTCTGGCAGACATATCAGTGTGGATGACGGATCACCACCTCAAGCTGAACCTCGGCAAGACGGAGCTGCTCTTCCTCCCGGGGAAGGACTGCCCGTTCCATGATCTCGCCATCACGGTTGACAACTCCATTGTGTCCTCCTCCCAGAGCGCCAAGAACCTTGGCGTGATCCTGGACAACACCCTGTCGTTCTCAACTAACATCAAGGCGGTGGCCCGTTCCTGTAGGTTCATGCTCTACAACATCCGCAGAGTACGACCCTGCCTCACACAGGAAGCGGCGCAGGTCCTAATCCAGGCACTTGTCATCTCCCGTCTGGATTACTGCAACTCGCTGTTGGCTGGGCTCCCTGCCTGTGCCATTAAACCCCTTCAACTCATCCAGAACGCCGCAGCCCGTCTGGTGTTCAACCTTCCCAAGTTCTCTCACGTCACCCCGCTCCTCCGTTCTCTCCACTGGCTTCCAGTTGAAGCTCGCATCCGCTACAAGACCATGGTGCTTGCCTACGGAGCTGTGAGGGGAACGGCACCTCAGTACCTCCAGGCTCTGATCAGGCCCTACACCCAAACAAGGGCACTGCGTTCATCCACCTCTGGCCTGCTCGCCTCCCTACCACTGAGGAAGTACAGCTCCCGCTCAGCCCAGTCAAAACTGTTCGCTGCCCTGGCCCCCCAATGGTGGAACAAACTCCCTCACGACGCCAGGACAGCGGAGTCAATCACCACCTTCCGGAGACACCTGAAACCCCACCTCTTTAAGGAATACCTAGGATAGGTTAAGTAATCCCTCTCACCCCACCCCCCTAAGTTTTAGATGCACTATTGTTAAGTGACTGTCCCACTGGATGTCATAAGGTGAATGCACCAATTTGTAAGTCGCTCTGGATAAGAGCGTCTGCTAAATGACTTAAATGTAAATGTAAATGTAAAAATGAGAAAAAAAGCAGCAATAGTACTGTTTGTCCATCTTGAGATGCCGTAGCAAATATACACTTTCTCAAAGTAGTCAGAATTAATCTAAGATCATTCTATAAACATGTCATTCATTTTGACGTTTTTGCAGAGGAGATCTTAGTTGCGGAATTTTACATCTAACTAATGAAATACTAATCAGTATTTCTTAAGTGAACAAAAGGTTCATGGAAATGAGTCGTCTCTCGTGGAATGACAACAAACAATGCACTGAAGAATCCCTACTGTTGACCGATCACCGACAAAGGGGAATAGACTTCGGTAACAGAATTACCCATTTTAATCACTTAAGAACTCAAACAAAATTGATATCAGTAAAATCACTATAACTAATTGTTAGGTCTACCATTACTTGTTAATTCTGTGAACTTTCATTATCCTCCCTCCTTATGATTTTTGGTAATTGAATTACAAGGAAATATTTCTTAAACTTACAGAAGGTAAACAATTTCTCCGAAACTAAATCTAAGTGTTGATATTAGTTGGCAGGGGTCTTCACGTTAACATTGTGTTTTGATGTATTTCTGATGCCCTTTAAGACAATTTCTGGTAGATGTTTTCTAATGCCCTTTTCCCCTCTGCTTATCCGGAAATCTAAGCTAGTGATGCACCGAAATGACATTTTTGGCCGATACCGGTATTCGATATTTCCCTTGGCAAAAAAAAACCTGATACCGATAACCGATATTACATTTTCTTTTGTGGCCTTTTAAGCATTCTAGTACAGTTAAATAGCTAACACACACACACACACATGGACGTAGTGGTCTAAGGCACTGCATCTCAGTGCAAGAGGCGTCACTACAGTCCCTGGTTCGAATCCAGGCTGTATCACATCCGGCCGTGACTGGGAGTCCCATAGGGCGGTACACAATTGGCCCAGCGTCGTCCAGATTTGGCCCGGGGTAGGTCGTCATTGTAAATAAGAATTTGTTCTTAACTGACTTGCTTAGTTAAATAAAGCGTACACACACTGACCAAAATGTTATTTTGTTGGCATTTACGTATGTCCCCATTACCAGTAAAACATAATCAAAACCTATTTCTTTCACTTACTTGCTGTGCTGTTTTGTTGTTAATTTGTTCAGCCGTTTCATTCGCAAACAGGATTTCATCATACATGTCAAGCAGTGAAGTTTCAGCTCTGTCTGTCCGTGGCCTCTCTTCCTCGGTGTGCACTGTCACTGTGTCCGTTTCCATCTTGTCCAGCTGTGTCTGTAACATTTCACGTAAACCCTGTTTGTCTGCATCGAAGTAGCGGTTCTTGTATATAGCATCGAGCATGGTGGCGACACAGTAAAGAGAGAATGCCACCGAATCGCTTGTTCATGTGTCGGCAATTTTGTTGAGCAGGCGTTTCAATGCCATGACAGAGGGTATCACGTCTGCTGCAGGCGCAGTTGGTGAGCTTATTTCTCGAGTCAGTTGTTTTGAATGGAGCTAGGAGTGTGTTCATGTTTCCAAGTTTCAAACATGTTCTCAAATGTCATTGAAATGGCAGCAGCGGTATGACAACCAGCATATTCATGAGCATGCAATACGACTTTCCTCAGTACGAAATCCTCAACGACCCACTGTGCTGTCAGATTCCGCATGCTCATGGGGCTGATATCGCTGGTCCAAATGTCAGTCCTGAAGCTAATAGCAGTGACGCTATTACTGTGTAACTCCGGTAGGGAAACATCTGAAAAATAGTGTACTTGGTGTACCGGTGCTCGACCAGTTGGTCAAAAGCCAACATCACCCACGACAGAGAACGGTTGATTGTCAAGGGCAATGATTTCCATTATCTTGGCATTAATGGATTTCACCTTTGAGTAGTCTCGCTGAAATGTTCTTACTCTTTCAAATGACTGCTCGACTTGTTGACTGCTCGATCCACACAGCAGACATTGTGGACTAGGTTAGGAATGCTGAGTTGCACGTGTAGCGCTACATTTTATTTGGCGTCATTACGTCATGTTATATAGGTATGCACATCAGCTTTGACGTTGTTTTTGCACATCGGCGTTAAACGAGACATTGGGCCGATGTTGCCATTTTTAGCTAATGTCGGCCGATTCCGATAAGGTCACCGATATATTGTGCATCCCTAATCTAAGCCTTTCATTTTTTGGGCTAATTTTAAGATGGGGAAAATGGTTAAACATTTTTTATCTATGACTATATTTCTCATAAATATAGACTCTTGGTTTTCATTTGATACCCAATTGATATGCTCCTATGAACTTCACATGTTTGTGCTCATGGATCCTTTTTGATGGAAATGACCTGCATTTAGGTTGCCAGTATGGAATGCTGTCCTGACAGTAAACAAACACAAGTGTTGTCATAAAACTTAAGAGTGGTGTGCATCTTCCCTGAAGCAAGGACTGCTCTTCCACGTACCAAGCTCCCTCTTAAACAGAAAGCGGTTTCAAACAGAAAGCGGTTTTCAGTAGACAAAATATGACTATGGTGCAGTCTTCGAACACCAGTTTGAAAGAGTAAGACACTTATAGATTGGAAAAAGCATTACATACATTTATTTGGCAACGTTTCTTCCTTAGGCCATGTTGGTTCTATTTAGCATTTAGGAATCAGTTTGATTCTACTCTACTCTGGGGTAAGCTAGCCTAGCCATAGCTGGCACCATGTAAACTGCAATGCCTACGCTTCGTTTTAACGTTAAGAAACGTCAATAATCATCGCTTGCGAAACGTTCAAAGAATCTTTCGAATAAAAAAAAAGATACACTTACTGTAGCAAATTTTACAGATCCATACACTGTGTAAAGTGGTTGAAAAAGTACCCAATTGTCACACTGGAGTAAAAGTAAAGATACCTTCATAGAAAATGACTCGAGTGAAATTGAAAGTCACCCAGTAAAATACTACTTGTGTAAAAGTCTAAAAGTATTTCGTTTTAAATATAGCCTACATTAGAATCAAAATGAAATGTAACTGCTAAAATATACTTAAGCATCAAAAGTTAAAGTACAAATAATTTAAAATTCCATATATTAAGCAAACCAGACAGCACCATTTTTTTCACTCGAACACTCAGAGGTCATTTACAAATGAAGCATTTGTGTTTAGTAAGTTCGTCAGATCAGAGGCAGAAGGGTTGATCTGGGATGTTCTCTGGACAAATGCGTGAATTGGACCATTTTCATGCCCTGCTAAGCATGCAAAATATAACAAGTACTTTTGGGTGTCAGGGAAATGTATGGAGTAAAAAGTACATTATTTCCCCCTAGGAATGTAAATTAGTGAAGTAAAAGTAGACACAAATATGAATTTATAGTACAGATACCAACAACAACAACGACTTAAGTGGTACATTCAAGTATTTTTACTTAAGTACTTTACGGGAAGAAAACACCTTCATCAATAGGCGCTAAGGGTAGTTCGCTTCTATGAATGGGCTAGACTAGCCACACAAGGGCAGGCAGAGAGTCAAAGCATATCCTATGTTGCTTAGGTTTAGCTGGAGAGTAATGGCTAGTCCAAATACCATCACGTTCCTACCACGGGGAAATAAAATAACTTGCAACAAAGTTTATAAAAGCAGCACAGCGTGACAGCTAAATTAGCTACAATGTAACAGCACGAAATCATTGCATAGTCAACCCATAGGATGACGCGGGACAGCGGGAGACAAGAAAGCCGGGGGACAATTGTAAACAAAGACAACCACTAATATAGATTGGCATAATCGATATCGTCAAAGGTTTGAGTCCATTTCTGATTACACAATCTAGGTCGAAAGGATTCTTACCCCAAAACACGTAGCTGGTGATGTAAGGTTGAGGACAAGCTGCTCCTTTCTTGATTGTCGAACGTACTAACTTTTCTCTCTTAGCAGCCAAATGTTAAGTTCTATCCGAAATTGCAGTTTGATCTGCGTTAGCTGCTGAATACATTGTTCACCGTTACCGCCTCACTCCGGTGCATCCTTAAGCTATTTGTTTTACTAGCTAATATCTAATTTCTCGTTCCACTCCATCGAGTTAGGTATTGAATACAGTCATCATGTACGTTACCTCAAAAACACCAGGAAGGGGAATCTCCAAGGAGCCAAAGCAAAATAAACGTACGTTTTCTTCGTAGACGTAAATCACTTTAATTGTGTTTCTACGTTCAGTATGCGTAGAGTTCATTCGGGAATATGACCAAAATAACTACGTTTCCCTTGGTACACCGCAACTCTAATAAGTCGGATATCCGTTCCCCCCTTTTTTTACACAAATGTCGTCATCATTTTGAATTTGGCATTTTATTAAAATACCACTGTATTATTTTCTGACGTTGTTTAATACATAGTGTATTATTGTATTGAGCACGTTATGCATAATGACTTTAGGTATTCTTGTTTTAGAATTGAACATAATAATAATTATATATTGGTTACAGGTAGACTACATCTAAAGTATTAGGCTTCATCAGTTTACACACCCTTCTATCAATAGGCACACAAAACACCACAAACAAACAAAAGCCCACAGAAACCAGTGTTGGGGAGGATTGAACTACAACTAGTAATTGGGGCTCCTGAGTGGCGCAGCACTCTAAGGCATGGCATCTCAGTGCTAGAGTTGTCACTACAGACCCTGGTTTACATTTACATTTACATTTAAGTCATTTAGCAGACGCTCTTATCCAGAGCGACTTACAAATTGGATTGATCCTGGGCTATCACAACTGGCCATGACATGGAGTCTCATAGGGCGGGCACAATTGGCCCAGCGTCGTCCAGGGAGGTTTTGGCCGGGTAAGCCGTTATTGTAAATAAGAATTTGTTCGTAACTGACTTGCCTGGTTAAATAAATCAAATAAACTCCATTTTGCAGTAGCTTAGTGGAAGTTGAACTAAATTGAAATCTAAGTAGTGTTTTCAGTAGTTAATTACTTTTTAAAACATGTAGCGGTGTAGCTAACTACTGGAACTAGCCTACACTAGAACTACTGGAAGTATCCTACACACTACTTATTTAGCAAAAGTAAAATATTGTTGTAGGCAAGAATGTCCTTTCTTTTTCGGCATCAGACCTGCTTAATCCTCACTTGAAACAGTTATTTTGTTTAAAAGGCCAAATGACACATTCTGTTAACATACACCAGAGTTGATCTGTTCTTGCAATACATAGAGTATGACATTTCAGATTTAGATATGATAATTTATCATGAAGTAGTTTGGATTTAGTGAACTACTTTTCCAAAGTAACTTTAGTTAAGTAAACTATGTTTTTCTTAAGGGTAGCTTTAGTGTAGTTTAACTTGTTCCAGTGTGAATGAATTGGTAGCTTGGTAAACTAGATTTTCAGCGTAGCTTCCCCAACACTGACAGAAACACATAAAACACATGTTTTATAAATACCAGTCAAATATCGAATCTCTTGGAATATCTTATTCAGTGCATTGTTCATTTTCCATTCCATTGCATGTTATTTGAAAATCACAGGGTCCCACAAACAAAGCCATAATAACTGTCCCACCTATTTCTATTATTTTTGCAGACATATGCTGTCATCTAGTGGCACTTACTTAAGTGCACCATTCAACCAAACTAACAAAACTAACAGATATTTTATTTAAGAAATACAAGGCTTTTCCCAACTCAGTTGACACATTTAGAATAGAATAGAATAACACATTTTTCCCCAGAACTAACTTCAGTTCTGGCATTTGGATTGATAAACATGTAACAGCAAGATACACCCCCCCCCCCCCCCACACACACACACACACACACACTTATTAATAGATATAGGGTCAACACCCATGACATGCCTTGAGCGAGTAACACGCATATCAGGGTCTCAAATTCATCTCAGCTAATCCGAGTTGAAGATATCTCTTTAAAATGGTAATGTCAAAGTCCCTGGCTGTAGGCTAGGCATGGATGAATAGCCTAATATCATAAAGTAATAATGTTATCATTCACTAGATGTAAATTATAGACCTTTGAAGTCTCCTTTATAACGACAGTCTTTGAACTCATATACACGTTTTTTTTCATGGCCTTTAAAAAAAAAAGTAATCTCCCTTCGTGTAGAGTGGACTGATGCCAACAGAGGATTTTGTTTCAGCAACCGTAGGATAATATTTCATTTTAATGTCTGACTGCCTGCATAAAGAAATAGGCCTAAAGAAAATAATAATTATTAGTAGTATGTATTTGTTGTTACAAGTTGTTAGAGGCATCTAACATCAATAAACAGTTTATACCTATAATTAGTGATGGGGTTTTCTACGCCATCAACATTTGCTCAAATCTGTGAAAGGGCTAATGACATATTTAACCAAAGACATGCCTTGTGTAAACTACTTTTATTTTACGTCAATGTAAGGCCTAAAGGTCAAATGCACAAACCATTTTGCATAGCATGTGAAAGAATTTGTGAGCACGGATAATCTCTAATGCTGGTGTCACTCCATGTGTTTGAACCGCGGAGGGTTCAAGGATTATGTTCGTCAGAGTTATGACTTTAAAGTGTGTCATGAGGGAACAGGATTGAACAGGGGCTATAGTATTCATTCTACATTAATTGTACTGTAGTACGTTTTGAACGGGTCCTAAAACCATTTGATTTATAATCAGATTTCAGATCTCTCTTCCTCAATACTAGAAATGGCTCCGTTATCAAGTGGGCAATTAAAACAAACTTAAAAGTAAACATGTTTTCTTAAAATAAGGGTTTTCGATAATGTATCAAAGGGCCCATGTGTTTCGGGAAACGTTGTTCCGGCGGAGTTCTAGTGAAGTGAGGCGGAGCGAGCAATCCTTTCAGGGGATGAAACGCGGGCTGAAGAATAATGAATGAGAGAAACTGGGCGGAGAAAGTTAGACTTGATTTTCACATGTCTCTTAGTGCCATGGTAAGTGTACTTTTTTTGGAGTAATATGACAGCTATTCTGCAGTGGATATTTATTTGACTTTATTTGACTGTAAAGTAGCCTAAATAAACGAACATTCTAAAACGGTCTGGACTGGAGTTAGCCAATTGGATTGGAAGACTTCTTTGTGAAGAAGGTATGTGAATGTGTGATGAAATGGGATTGGAACACATTCTTTTTACGCTTGTCGCTTTGAAAGACAGTGCACTTGTTCTGCCTTTGTTTGACAATCCAAAACTATGGGTTATGATGAACTGTTTATACATTTCAAATGTAGCCTATGCTCCAATGTTTTAGACCAAGCAACTAATTACATAAGTAATTTATTCGGGGTTTTAGCGTGTGTATTGTTTTCAAATGCCAGTAGCTCTGCGTACACACTGTTGTCATGACAATGCTACGGAAACAGCGCATGGCGCGTTTGTTAGCCGCTTACTGCGTTGAACTTCTATTCAACTACTGCCATTCTAGGCAGTTTACAAATCCACTCTCACTACAAACTAAGTCTACTTTCATTGGCTATGAAGTCTGGAATGTCATGGTTCATGACGCCAAATCTTTTAAATACAAACGTTCTATTGGGTGTTAGCAAGGTTCTCAAAATGAATCTTTTTTTCTCTGTCCAGCTGCACTTGCTGATGTTTGACTCTTGTTGTAGCCTATTTATTCAACAACACATGGCCATAATTATACCACTTGCAAATAGCTTTATTCAATGAGTTGTTATTTTTTATGTAAAGAAGTAGTTAATAGTGGTTAATAGCAGTTAAGGTTAAGGGGTTAGTAGGGAATGGGATTAAGGAAATCGTTGAGTGAGGTGTGTCCTGTGTTTCTGTGGGACTGAGACAGCTTGTGACCCCGCTAGTCAGGAAAGGGATGCTTTTAGGCAGACAGTCTCTTGTTGTTAATAGCCAGCACACATGTGGAAGTGACAGCCTCTACAATAGGGCCAGGAAAGAGTTTGGGCTAGCTGCTTGGAGGAAAAAGGAAATCCAGAGGTGTGTGTGTGTTTGTGAGTGTGTGTGTGTCTGGTGGGAGGTTCGCTGAGATTACAGGGTTATGGACTCACGTGAGAGGATGCCAGTTCACAAGGGGCTTTCCTTTGTCCTTCATAAAACGATGTCATAATTGGAACGGATCCGACCTGTATCCAATTTGATGGCTGTAACAAAGTCATAAACAGGATATGAATCCCCTGCTCTGCTCAGCTGAGTCTGATAAGTTTTATTCTTTTATGAGTTTTCCAGTGCTTTCCTCAATGCAACACGACCTGTCTCATTGCCGATGGACATTTTAAGAAGTACTTACAGTGCTAAACGCCAACTTGCTCCCCGGGAAGACTATAAATCACTTGAAAATCCAAGGCTGTTGTGTACATGCTGTTTGCTCCCCTGCCTCTATGTCAGAGCACGCAATGACGCCTCTCTCCAGCTATACGATCGCCCGTGAGGCACAGATACGCACATAAACACAGAGTCACAGACAGAGGCCTGGCAAAAGGAAAACATCAAAGATACATCTGTTACTTATGCATGTTTGATGGCATAGGCAGGCTGTAGACACTCACTGCCCCAAGTTACAGCATTTATTAGCATGCATGACTAGGTGGAAGCTAAGGCGTGAATGTAGATGACTTGGGTTATGGAGAGATGGTAGGGTATAGCTAAGACGCCGTGTCAGAAGAATATGGTTGCACTTAGTAGGCATGAAACAAGGAAAAACGAGTTAAAACAAAGGCAGGGGTACAGGAACCTGTCCAATGTGTTAATGTTAATTTTGCATTGGAAAACCTTTTCGACCATTTGGGTCCACTGAACTCGATTGAATCGCCCCCAAACGGATCCCCTTGGTTATAGCTTCTATGTGCTTTAATGGAATCAAATGACTTGGTTGATTCCAAAAAGTGCATTCACAGGGTTTTAAAAAAAGGGTTCAAATGGAGTCTGATATGTATAGGAAATATGTGTTTACTGTGGGCTCGTCCATAATGGAACCCTATTCCCTATACCGTGCACTACTTTTCACCAGTGCACTTTGTAGGGAATAGCATGCCCTTTGGGACACTGCCCTTTTTATTATAACTGTGCTAGGGGCGTATGAGTGTCAATACCGAAACCCAATTTTCAGCAGGTGCTGTGGCCGTGAACGATTTACAGAATAATTATGCTGAATAAATACATGCATAATATTATTAATCATATTCATGGTATGTTTTCAGAACTGGGAAAGCTCTGTGGCGTCGGAAATAAAAAATATTTCAATAGAGATTAATTCTAGGTTTGTTGCTTTTTTTAAATTAATCAAACAAGAAGTGTGTTTTATGTTAACTCAGCAAAAAAAGAAACATTCTTTCACTGTCAACTGTGTTTATTTATTTTCAGCAAACTTAATATGTGTATATATTTGTCTGAAGACAACAAGATTCAACAACTGAGACATAAACTGAACAAGTTCCACAGACATGTGACTAACAGAAATTGAATAATGTGTCTCTGAACAAGGGGGGGGTCAAAATCCAAAGTAACAGTCAGTATCTGGTGTGGCCACCAGCTGCATTAAGTACTGCAGTGCACCTCCTCCTCATGGACTGCACCAGTTTTGCAAGTTCTCGCTGTGAGATGTTACCCCACTCTTCCACCAAGGCACCAGCAAGTTCCCAGACATTTCTGGGGGGAATGGCCCCATCCCGCACCCTCCGATCCAACAGGTCCCAGACGTGCTCAATGGGATTGAGATCCGGGCTTTTCACTGGCCATGGCAGAACACTGACATTCCTGTCTTGCAGGAAATCACGCACAGAACGAGCAGTATGGCTGGTGGCATTGTCATGCTGGAGGGTCATGTCAGGATGAGCCTGCAGGAAGGGTACCACATGAAGGAGGAGGATGTGTTCCCTGTAACGCACAGCATTGAGATTGCCTGCAATGACAACAAGCTCAGTCCGATGATGCTATGAGACACCGCCCCAGACCATGACACACCCTCCACCTCCAAATCGATCCCGCTCCAGAGTACAGGCCTCTGTGTAACTCTCATTCCTTCGACAATAAAAACAAATCTGACAATCACCCCTGGTGAGACAAAACCGCGACTCGTCAGTGAAGAGCACTTTTTGCCAGTCCTGTCTGGTCCAGCAACGGTGGGTTTGTGCCCATAGGCGACGTTGTTGCCTGTGATGTCTGGTGAGGACCTGCCTTACACCAGGCCTACAAGCCCTCAGTCCATCCTCTCTCAGCCTATTGAGGACAGTCTGAGCACTGATGGAGGGATTGTGTGTAACTCGGACAGTTGCTGTTGCCATCCTGTACCTGTCCCGCTGGTGTTATGTTCGAATGTACCGATCCTGTGTAGCTGTTGTTACATGTGGTCTGCCACTGCGAGGACGATCAGCTGTCCATCCTGTCTCCCTGTAGCGCTGTCTTAGGAGTCTCACAGTACGGACATTGCAATTTATTGCCCTGGCCACATCTGCAGTCCTCATGCCTCTTTGCAGGATGCCTATGGTACGTTCACACAGATGAGCAGGGACCCTGAGCATCTTTCTTTTCGTGTTTTTCAGAGTCAGTAGAAAGGCCTCTTTAGTGTCCTAAGTTTTCATAACTGTGATCTCAATTGCCTACCGTCTGCAAGCTGTTAGTGTCTTAACGACCGTTCCACAGGTGCATGTTCATTAATTGTTCATGGTTCATTGAACAAGCATGGGAAACAGTGTTTAAACCCTTTATATTGAAGATCTGTGAAGTTATTTAGATTTTTACTAGACATGGTCCTGAAAACAGGACGTTTATTTTTTTGCTAATTTTACGTAAGTGTATGGGCAGTGTCTTTGGATGTGTCATAGATGTGTTTGTGTGTGACTTGTGTATGTGCGAGCGTGTGTGTATATTTAGCATTTCCTCATACCCACTCTGAACTAACTACTGGTCGGATCCTTCTAATATCAATGTCCAATAAACAATCTACCATATCTACCATCCAAGCACAATAAGCACTAGGTCTATGTAGGACTCAGCACTGGAGAGGAAAGAGCGTTTATGTGATCATCACATACCACTAAGAGCACTTGACAATCCCACCCCTTGTTGGGTTCATCTCCATCTCCATTATTGATATCCAATAGTTTCTATGTGAGAGGAGGCCCAGGGCAGAACATTGGAGGAAAATAACATAGAGATCATACAGGAC
Source organism: Oncorhynchus gorbuscha (assembly GCF_021184085.1). Taxonomy (NCBI): domain Eukaryota; kingdom Metazoa; phylum Chordata; class Actinopteri; order Salmoniformes; family Salmonidae; genus Oncorhynchus; species Oncorhynchus gorbuscha. Next base: position 24,764,012 of record NC_060183.1, read on the forward strand.
AGTGAGGGAACAGAGAGGCCACTACTCCACTAAATCACAAGGCCTCTGGACAGCTTTGAAATCCAAGACACCATGATCTGAGAGGATTTAGGAGGCCCTGGAGAGAGAGAGAGAGAGAAGGAAAGACACAGAGTGTGGACGAGAGAGAGAGACAGACAAAGAGACTCAGAGAGCAAGAGAGAGAGACAGACAAAGAGACTCAGAGAGCAAGAGAGAGAGAAAAATATAAATATATATGTGAGTTAGCTGAGCCACAGAAGTCTTCATGGAGCCTCCTCTGTAGATGACATGTGACAAGGTGAGAGTGAAAGAGATGCGCCTACCCTCCCACAACACCCCCCTGTCACCCATCCCTCACCGCACCCTTCGGAACACTGCATACGTAATGAGTTCCTTGTCCCCTCCCTTCCACCAAGCTCACTCAATCGATCCCAGGTGTGTGGTACAGTAGCTGGTTAAATATCTTAGCCAACTGCAGGCTACTGCAAGAGGCGGAAGGTACGCTAGCGGCTAAGAGCGTTGGGCCACTAACCGAAAGGTTGCTGGTTTGAATCGCCAAGCCGACTATGCTCTCTTGAGCAAGGCACTTAAAATTGCTCTTGAAAGTTGCTCTGGATAAGAGCATCTGCTAAATTGCAAAAATGTTTTCTCTGTAGGTGATGGTTTCACTGTAAAGAGAGTGCAAATTGGGGAGTCGGAGGAGCCAGAATGGAGGACCTCATAGGGTAAGAGAGCTGACCATTTCCTTTCATCATGCGTGTGTGTTATTGTGTGTTGTCAAGAGGAATTCCTGCCTCTTTTTGGGTCATTTCCCCCCTTCATGAGCTCATTATTGCAGTTTCCTGGAAGTGTTGTTGCCATGTGCTTTGCAGGCGTAAAATCAGGATTGGGAAAGCATTTGATCTGCGCACTTCCACGCTGTTGGTGATTTCATAGCACCAGTAGGCTATATGGATAGTATGACATCTTATTTTGTGGTTAAACACCACTCCAGCTACAAAGTCCAACGCGAGTGCAAATGCAGGACTCATTTTGAATAAAGAGCCTTTGTGGTTCTTGCTGCTTGTTTGAACGTTTTTTTACGATCTGGATTCATGTGTTGACTGAAGTGAAGGGAGCATGTGGATCCTGTTGTTTTTGTGTAGGGGGGGGGGGTTATATATGTTTTGTAAGCACTACACTACATAAGGCCCAGTGCACTACTTTTTGTGAAACATTTTAGTTCAGATTTTTTTCAGGGGGTGCTGCATCATCCTCAGTACCCCTACTTCCCGTGGCGATGTGTACAAGTCCAAACAAAACCTGGGGGGCTAATCTAGTATCAGCTTTGAATACAGTTCCTGGTTCTATTGCTGCCTTTCATATAGGAGAAGGATGGAGTTATCCCTAGACACTGTTAGTATTCAGGGAAGAAAATCTGCGACCAGGGGAAACATATTTTAGGAGTCCCTTTGCAGGACCTCATGTCTTTGGCAGATGTTTTTGTAAACAGATGCTCTGTGTCTCACGGTTTGCCTTGTCTCTCTGATGATTTTCTTGGGACTGATCTTGTTGGGGACTAAGAGGTTTCCAGACAAACGTGTCTGTGCATTTGAATAGCTAATCCTGCTGTATTTTTAGCCATTAGAAGAGTGAACCCTTTCCAAAAAGTTAGAGTGCCTGCTGTCGAGTTTGTTGGTTGACTTTCACATGCCACATGCACACACACACACACACACACACACACACACACACACACACACACACACACACACACACACACACACACACACACACACACACACACACACACACACACACACACACACACACACACACACACACACACACACACACACACACACACACACACACACACACATTGATGTAATCACTCTCTTCTGAACGCTGTGGAGTCAGCAAAAGCAGAGAATGATGCCCCGGAGGATTGATAAGCTAGCTGTCTGTAGAAAGGAAGTCTTTTACATGTAAAAGTCTGCCGATAGCGATGTGGAGCTGATCTGTAAAGCCTTTCGTACTCTGTGGAGTATCCTGAGTTGCCCCTGGCGCTGGATCCTGACAGAGCTGATAGATACTGTATACCCAAGGCCTTATTGCTTCAGAAACACCTTTGACATGATCAGCTCGCTGACAACCATTGTACAACCTTTGACCAACCTTATGCTTTCGTTGACGTTTTTACATGACTCCCCAAAACAAACTCCACATGTCTGCTGTGCAACTGTATGTCCTGTTATTCTGCAAACAACTGCCACACAACCTGATTTCAACGTTCAACCAACCTTGACAGCCAATCTTAAAATCGATTTCACGATGCCTTCACAACCCACACACACAATCTTCATTCAATCTCCACACGGTCACCATTGAACTCCCTCACATAGATCATTCACAGTGTCTAAACAACCTCTGCAAAACCACAAATCCACACACCCTCTGCAGCCTGACCCCCCCCTCCCCCAACCTACCTACTACAACCAGGGTTCCCATATGATCAACTGTCAGAAGAACTGATTCCCTTTCTAGCTGTGCACTCTGTGTAGTTCCATTCATAAATATGTGTTCCCTAGTGAATAAAGCTTAGGTGTGTAATTAGATGAGAGAAATGGGGAAGTATCCTCTCAGGTTTTTAACATGCGCCTCTTTTCTCCCTTCCCCTTTCACAACTAACAACTACTCGATGCTGATAACAACATAGAGACGGCATTGTGTGTCTGCATGGGAAGGCTAAGCCTTATTGTAATAAAGGGCATGTCCTAAGAGAATCGACGAATGTACCATACGTATGTAGGATCTTAATTTGAGCTAGTTTGCTACAGCAGGAACATCATTCTACAGCAACAGGAAATGTGAATTGTTACGTGGATTATATTTCATAGACAAATCAATTGTGACTTTTCAAAAATGGAAATGGCAAACTTCAGGAGCCTCAAACACACGACAAGGTTACAATTTCCTGCGACGGGGTGATCAAAAGGAGATCCTTCATCTGTACTGTTGACGTGTTTGTGTGTTGTGTGTGTGTGTGTGTGTGTGTGTGTGTGTGTGTGTGTGTGTGTGTGTGTTTCCATCAGCACTCCTCAATTTATGATGTGTGTGCATGATACCGAACACATCTCCCGGGTCTATTGTATCAATAGTGAAATGTCAGTGATTGTTGTCATCTCTCCCTCATTCCCCCTGCAGACATGTTTCCGTTAACGATGAGGTTGCACTATACACTATACACCACATACACACAGAGAGAGAGAGACAGAGAGAGACACAGAAAGAGAGAGACAGAGAGAGACACAGAAAGAGAGAGAGATACAGAGAGAGACACAGAAAGAGAGAGAGAGAGACAGAGAGACAGAGAGAGAGAGAGAGAGAGAGAGAGAGAGAGAGAGAGAGAGAGAGAGAGAGAGAGAGAGAGAGAGAGAGAGAGAGAGAGAGAGAGAGAGAGAGAGAGAGAGAGAGAGAGAGAGAGAGAGAGAGAGAGAGAGAGAGAGAGAGAGAGAGAGAGAGAGAGAGAGAGAGAGACAGAAAGAGAGAGAGAGAGACACCCCCAGCTTCCCAGGAGAAAGCCTCTGGAAAACCGGAAAAGTGTGTAATTGACATGCTCAATGCCACGTCCACACGCCACTCATTCTCCTACAGTAGCATCCGTGACGAGTCATGAACCCAGCATGAGATGAACACCAGGAGGAGGACAAATCCCATGCATATTCACATCACAGTTACACAGTGGGAATATTATGCAGGGCAGGTCATATCAGGAGTTGGATGGAAAGCCCAATTCTACCTGAGACCATCCAGAAAGGTATGCGTTGTATGAGTAGCAAATACAATCGTCCAGTTGCCACACTAACTCATAAATGTAAAGATGAAAGGGTGAAGGAATGAAAACTCGAGCTTACGCGAATGTGTAGATGGATAGTGTGTTTTAGACGCTGTAACGTTGCATTCATTTCTGCACGACTCATTCTTTTTAAGAACACGGATATTCTAGTCTGCATTCTGCAACACAGTATGTGACGTTATTCCCTGCCATGTGTTGCACGACCAAGTAAACGGTTGCTCACCGTGAAAACAAACCCACCGCTGTGGTCCTAGCTACCCTCCCTATCTATTCGGCTGTGTGTGTCTGGAGCAGGTGTTGCTCTGCAGCCCTGCAGGCTACAAGGGGGATGAGAACGCCGAGCCAGATTAACCCTCAGCCTCCTGGCCTGCAGCCAAACACACTGCAGTTGGAGTTGGGCCTGTTTAGAATACATGCTATTGGAGCAAAAAAAGTGAAATCATATATATATATATATATATATATATATATATATATATATATATATATATATATATATATATAGCACTGCCAAGCCTGCCCTCAAGATGACCTTTGCTGAGTACAGAAGGGTCTCCAACCTCATTTTTTTTCACTGCAAAAAATATATTTATTGAAATGCATAGACATGAGCAGTATGACAAGTGTTCAATGTTTTTTTTATATATATATATATATATATACTTTTTCCCCCTTCTATATATTGATAGCTCTATATGTCACAGGGTGCCATGCGCACCACAAATCTGTCATAGCCCGCTAAACTAAAGCCTAGGTATTAGCTGTTGGAATTAACACAAGTCTTCAGGTCTTAACTGAGGTTATTTGTCAGCGTGTGTGTTTTTGTGCGTGCGTGTGTGTGCGCGCGCATCCACCAGTGCGTACGTGCGCGTGTGTGTCATCACCCTTCCCTCAGACCACCCGGTTCCCTTAAAGCTGACATATAGGCCAGTGCGAGTCAAACTCCAATAATGGGCTGTCACCATTACGCCTCTCAACTAGAGATGACCTCAATTTTCCTTCCGTGGTCTCTTTTACGAAACGACTGAATAGATGTAACGTCTCGGGACCGCGATTATATCTCTGTGAACTCAGCTTCACTGCCAGAAATTGAGCTTCTGAATGGCATTTCTAAATTGACTCGGGGGGGGGGGATGTTTGCTGCAAATAAAATGTGACTGCAAAACAGAAGTTGAGGGTTAAGATGAGATGACTCCTGCTCATTCTCTTGCACGGCGAGATAGGATCAGAGAGGGAGAAGATGCAGCAGTGCACGGAGCAGTTTCTCCGAGAGACACTGACCTGAAACTCTGTTTTTCTCGCTCTAATAGTTAGGATGTCAGATGGATGTACTGATCCTAAACTCAGCAACAACAAAAAAAGAAACGTCCTCACTGCCAACTGCGTTTCTTTTCAGCAAACTTAACATGTGTAAATATTTGTATGAACATAACAAGAATCAACAACTGAGACATAAACTGAACAAGTTCCACGGACATGTGACTAACAGAAATGCAATAATGTGTCCTTGAACAAAGGGGGGGGGGGGGGGCAAAATCAAAGTAACAGTCAGTACCTGGTGTGGCCACCAGCTGCATTAACTACTGCAGTGCATCTCCTCCTCACTGACTGCACCATATTTGCCAGTTCTTGCTGTGAGATGTTACCCCACTCTTCCACCAAGGCACCAGCAAGTTCCCGGACATTTCTGGGGGGGAATGGCCCCATCCCTCACCCTCCGATCCAACAAGTCCCAGGTGTGCTCAATGGGATTGAGATCCGGGCTTTTCGCTGGCCATGGCAGAACACTAACATTCCTGTCTTGCAGGAAATCACATACTGAACGAGCAGTATGGCTGGTGGCTTTGTCATGCTGGAGGGTCATGTCTGGATGAACCTGCAGGAAGGGTACCACATGAGGGAGGAGGATGTCTTCACTGTAACTTCACAGCGTTGAGATTGCCTGCAATGACAACAAGCTCAGTCCGATGATGCTGTGACACACTGCCCCAGACCATGACGGATCCTCCACCTCCAAATCGATCTCACTCCAGAGTACAGGTCTCGGTGTAATGCTCATTCCTTTGACGATAAATGCGAATCCGACCATCAGCCTTGGTGAGACAAAACCGGTCCTGTCTGGTCCAGCAACTGTGGGTTTGTGCCCATAGGCGACGTTGTTGCCGGTGATGTCTGGTGAGGACCTGTCTTACACCAGGCCTACAAGCCCTCAGTCCAGCCTCTCTCAGGTTATTGCGGACAGTCTGAGCACCGATGGAGTGATTGTGTGTTCCTGGTGTAACTCGGGCAGTTGTTGTTGCCATCCTGTGGTTGCCATCCTGTGCTTGGTGTGATGTTCAGATGTACCAATCCTGTGCAGGTGTTGTTACACGTGGTCTGCCACTGCAAGGACGATTCGCTATCCGTCCTGTCTCCCTGTAGCGCTGTCTTAGGCGTCTCACAGTACGGAGATGACAATTTATTGCCCTGGCCACATCTGCAGTCCTCATGCCTACTTGCAGCATACCTAAGGCACATTCACACAGATGAGCAGGGACCCTGGGCATCTTTATTTTGGTGTTTTTCAGAGTCAGTAGAAAGGCCTCTTTAGTGTCCTAGGTTTTCATAACTGTGACCTTAATTGCCTGCCGCCTATAAGTTGTTAGTGTCTTAACGACCGTTCCACAGGTGCATGTTCATGAATTGTATACGGTTCATTGAACAAGCATGGGAAACAGTGTTTTAAACCCTTTACAATGAAGATCTGTGAAGTTATTTGGATTGTTACTAATTATCTTTGAAGACTCCTGAAAAGGGAAGTTTATTTATTTTTGCTGAGTTTAGCTCTGTGTCAAAAGGCAACATCTACCCGGAGTGCGGCGTAGAGCATGGGTAGTGTGGTCATAAAGCTTCAACTGTTATGACAGTGCCTGTGTAGCGCAGTCATAACTGTGGGTTGATTCAACAATGTAGCCTCCATGAATGGCTCGGTATCAGGTTAGTGCTTCACAGAGACATGAAGAGGGCCATGAAGTAAGGGCTGAGCTCTTTAATTAACTCAGTTTGAGCATGAATCATTGAGCAACAGGACCAGTAGGTGTCCAAACTAGAGTAGGTTGGCAACATAATTTATTGAGCTATTTCACATGGAGTGTTTGAACAGGCTGCACAATGATAGATAGGTCAACCCTAGTAGGAAATAAATTGATAGGGAATATAAGTTCCCATGGAAACGTTGTGACATCTTCTGCATGAATATCAACTCCAAGTCATTTGTCGAATAGAGACAGATAACAGTACATAGAACTGCCGTCCATCCAACCCTCTTTACGCTCATAGCGGTCTTCTGAACCAACCAGCTCCCCGTTCAAAACCACAAAACAATACTGACCTCTACTGTCCCTCTACTGAACTACACCTTATAGATCACTGAGCCTTACCAACCGTCCCTAAGAACACCAACGCTTATCATAATAATATAGAAAGCCAGTGTCACAGCAGCGCTAATAGATGTCAGTTTATATCAGCCCTGTTGTTGATTGTGCCTCTTGGGCTTTGTTTAAAATAGAATGACTCCATTATTGTCGTGTTGATTATGGATCATTATGTGTGTGTGGTTAGGATTATGCTTGTTGGTGACTAACTGATGAGTCAGAGGAGTAACAGAAGATTGTGCAAGCCACGCTACGGTCACCTCATCAGGGTGCCCACCTACTATACCACAGCGGTGGTGTGCGTGTCTGTGCGTGCGTGCGTTTTGTGTGCAGATGTGTGTGTCAGAGACGGCTCACAGCTTGTCTCCAAGGGTGTGTACTGCATAGCTGGCAGGTCTCGTGCCCCTGCCTAACGATGGGTACGTCGTCTCGTTAAACTGTGAACTTCCACCTCCTCCCTCCCACACACACACATACAAACAGTACCCACACACACACAGTACCCACACACACACACACACACACACACACACACACACACACACACACACACACACACACACACACACACACACACACACACACACACACACACACACACACACACACACACACACACACACACACACACACAGAGATCTGACTGTGCTCTCACCACTTGAGGAACACTCATCTTTCCGGAGCCCGCTGCTCTCAAAATGGACGCCCTAATAAGTTTATGGAGGAGTGCGCACCCTCGCCCGCATTAATGAGCTCACTCTAATATATCACGGGAGGTCATTCGCGGACGTCAGTAAAAATGAAACAAACAAACAAGAACAGCACTTCCTTAAATCAGAGGACAAAGTGTCTGTGTCACAGAAATCAGCAGGTCCGTGATGAAGACTTAGAGTGATGATGTGTAATGGAAAGATAGTGAGTTAAAGCCTCTGACGTCAACCGCAGCCTTTTGGGAAGCAGGTGCGTTTCATACAACAAAACCTAATGAACAACACGCCATTAACGCAACTCGTGTTGCGAAGTTTATCTACGCAGCTCAATTAAAGGGCCCGGAAGACATTGATTCGTCTTTAATCAGTGCTGATTAGTCTGGAAAACGACTGCTGGGAAAGGGAAACTTCAGGCTGCCCGGAATATCGACAACTACATTATGATTAATATTTAAAACCCCGGCTCTTCTAAACAGTCCTTTACAGACTAAAAGAGAGTATTAGAATTGTAGGTTTTTGCTGCTGGTGGTAGAGGTGAGACAATTATCCGGCAGGTAGTCTAGTGGTTAGAGTGTTGGGCCACTGTCCGGAAGGTTGCTAGATCTAATCCTTGAGCTGACAAGGTAATAATCTGTCGTTCTGTCGCTAAACAAGGCAGGTAACCCACTGTTCCTAGGCTGTCATTGTAAATTGTAATTTGTTCTTAACCGACTTGCCTAGTTAAATAAAGGTTAAATAAATAAATACAAATCCAACCCCTAACCTCACAATGTGGTTAAATAAATAAATACAAATCCAACCCCTAACCTCACAATGTGGTTAAATAAATAAATACAAATCCAACCCCTAACTTCACAATGTGGTTAAATAAATAAATACAAATCCAACCCCTAACTTCACAATGTGGTTAAATAAATAAATACAAATCCAACCCCTAACTTCACAATGTGGTTAAATAAATAAATACAAATCCAACCCCTAACTTCACAATGTGGTTAAATAAATAAATAAATACAAATCCAACCCCTAACCTCACAATGTGGTTAAATAAATAAATACAAATCCAACCCCTAACTTCACAATGTGGTTAAATAAATAAATACAAATCCAACCCCTAACCTCACAATGTGGTTAAATAAATAAATACAAATCCAACCCCTAACTTCACAATGTGGTTAAATAAATAAATACAAATCCTACCCCTAACTTCACAATGTGGTTAAATAAATAAATACAAATCCAACCCCTAACTTCACAATGTGGTTAAATAAATAAATACAAATCCAACCCCTAACTTCACAATGTGGTTAAATAAATAAATAAATACAAATCCAACCCCTAACCTCACAATGTGGTTAAATAAATAAATAAATACAAATCCAACCCCTAACCTCACAATGTGGTTAAATAAATAAACACAAATCCAACCCCTAACCTCACAATGTGCTAAAGTAGCTCAAGGTCCTTTTTAATTGGGTATAAATATAATAATTTGTTTTCTTTAACACTTTTAGCCAGTGCCCCCCCCAGTTGCGGTTGGGTCTTTGGGGGAGTTCAAAGTTCTTCCCTCTGACATTGCGCCAGAGGTTCATGATTTATTCATCTTGGCTACAGACCACATGCTCTCTGATTTATGTCTGACTGGCTTAGAGGGAAAGGGAGAGCAAGAGAGAGAGAGACTCCTACAGAAGACAAGGCATTTACTTCCAAATCCTCCATGCCAAACATTTAAATTTTTCTCTGAAGATGATTCATTTAGGAGCATTAGGCATCAGGGGTGGTGTGGGGAGAGTGTGCACAACAGGGAGATGAAAAATGAGGATGAAATGCAAATGACTGTGCTTGTAATTTCACTGCGTGCATGTAATTGTGGAACTGTGTTCCTGAAGTTGCCAAAGAGAAATGGCCAGCAGGAAGTTGGTAGAAAAATGTGCGCGGGTTTGTGTGTATGAGTGCGTGCGTGTCGTGCGATTCAACTGAAAAACCCTCTTTGAGTCCGTGCCAAATGAAAATCCCACCTCCAAAAGTCTTTGGACTGTTAGTAAGAGGAAGAGTCAGACGGAACAAATAGGTGAACAATACATGAGTGAAAGAAACAACGAAAGAGACAAAGAAACAGAGTTGCCGGAGGAAGCGAGAAGGAAAGAAAAACAAAGGAGCAGGCTGGAGGAGAAATAAAAAGACACAGTAAGAAACAGGAGACAAAAGTAGTATCGGAAAGAGGGGTGGAATCCATCCGTAATTCAAATTCCCTCCACTGTGTTTGTGTTTGTGATACCCCCTCCCGCTCCGGCAGACAGACACTCAGAGCTCTTAGGCTGCCTTTCACTCGCTCCCCTACTGTGTTCTCCTCAATGGTATGAAGCTGCGACTGGGTGTGGGATCAAAATGGCAGAAAAACAACAAAAAACACCGCACACACAATGTTCAGGAGGGACTCCTTGTCCCTAAAATACACAATACAAAAACAAAAGGTGTGGATACGTCAAAGGACAGAACCAAAGTAGTCGAGGTATCGTGGTGAAGTGTCTTTCTCTTTCCACCTGGCTAACACAGATGGAAAACTGGTCCAATGGGAGAACAAGTCAAACTGTTCCCCCATTGGTTTCAAAAGGGAACAAGACACAATGCTCCCATAGTGACAGGTAAACAGAGGTTTCTATCTCTTTCCCTGTCTCTTTAGGCTGGATACAGAATCTTCTGTGACCCACATGTTCAGGTTGATGGCGCCACAGAAATAGAAGAAATAGATGATTTTTTACATGGATGACACTGGTTTGCTGGAGTGAGTCGGAATGCTTTGTTGTTTTTCATACAGTGTGTGCTCACCTTTGGGTAAAGGTGCTCTTGTGCACAGATGTCGGATCAACGCACGCTCTCCGAATCCTAACCTAAGGGGGAACATGTGAAACTGATTTCAAATCAGAGTTTAGTGGCAGCTCCATTCTTTTTTTGTAACAATTAAGGACACACGAGGGTTAAATGGAAAGGTCTATGGCTCGTACACATCGCACCGAGTAGATCTACTGTTTGCCTGCCGATCATTCGTTCAGAGGTGCTAAGTACTCTCAGCCATCAAACGCTAATCGGTGTGTCTGGGGTCTTACAGTGACAGAACGAGAAAGGCTAAGCATAGGATGAGTGAGGAGAAGAAAGTAGTGTAGAAACGTCGTGAGAAGAGGGGGAAGAAAAAGTCAAGATGAAAGAGAGACGACAGGAAGAGTTCATAGTGGCATAGAAAATACAGGAGATTCAGAGAGGAGAAAAATCGGCAGTTCTGGAAGGAAATGAACAGAGGAATTATTTATGCAAATGTGGACACACACATTTTAAATACTTTATTTGGGTCCACAAATGAAATTGATATTTAAACCTGTTACTCCTACCCCCTACTTTTTCAAACATTCTGTTAAAAATCGCGCAACATTTCAGCGCCCTGCTGCTCATGCCAGGAATATAGTATATGCATATGATTAGTATGTGTGGATAGAAAACACTCAGACATTTATAAAGCTGGTTAAATCACGGCTGTGACTATAACAGAACGTGCGTTTCATCGAAAAGCGCAGGAAAATCTGACCACTGAAAATGGAAATATATATCCATCCGCCACTTCAACCCATTGATAAAGGCGAACCACAATAAATGGGGCTGAGGTTGCAATACCTACAGCTTCCACACGATGTCAACAGTCTTGTCATTTGCCTAGGCTTTGTTTCTTGGTCAAACGAAGAAGAGACAAGCCATTTCTTCCGGTCTCCGACCGGATATTTTGGTTGAAATTTACCCGGACATTATTTCCAGACGGACAGCTCAAGAATATACATCGCCTCGTGATCAAATTGGTCGCTTATTAACGTGTACTAATACCTAAAGTTGCATTACAAAAGTATTTCGAAGTGTTTTGTGAAAGTTTATCGTCGACTTTTTTAATTTGAAAAATGACGTTACGTTATAAGACGCTATTTTTTTCCGTTTATCACACAGTCTTCATAGATCGATATCTAGGCTATATATGGACCGATTTAATCGAAAAAAAAGACCCAATAGTGATTATGGGACATCTAGGAGTGCCAACAATGAAGATGGTCAAAGGTAATGAATGTTTTATATTTTATTTGTGCGGTTTGTGTAGCGACGACTATGCTAATTATTTGGTTACGTCCCCTGCGGGTCTTTTGGGGTGTTACATGCTATCAGATAATAGCTTCTCATGCTTTTGCCGAAAAGCATTTTAAAAATCTGACTTGTTGCCTGGATTCACAACGAGTGTAGCTTTAATTCAATACCCTGCATGTGTATTTTAATGAACGTTTGAGTTTTAACTAGTACTATTAGCATTTAGCGTAGCGCATTTGCATTTCCAGATGTCTAGATGGGACGCCTGCGTGTCAGGTAGGAGCAAGAGGTTAAGAAGAATCCAGGCATCTCAAAGGTCCCTATATGCATCAGTGGGGGTGTCCAGGCTCTGTCAGAGCCGGCCGCGACCGGGAGACCCAAGGTGCGGTGCACAATTGGCCCAGCGTCGTCCGGGTTAGGGGAGGGTTTGGTCAGCAGGGATGTCCTTGTCCCATCGCGCACTAGCGACTCATGTGACGGTCTGGGCGCAGTCCACGCTGACACTGTTGCCAGGTGTATGGTGTTTCCTCTGACTCATTGGTGCGGCTGGCTTCCGGGTTAAGTGGGCAATGTGTCAAGAAGCAGTACGGCTTGGTTGGGTTGTGTTTCGGAGGAAGCACGGCTCTCGACCTTCGCCTCTCCCGAGTCTGTACGGGAGTTGCAGCGATGAGACAAGACTGTAACTACCAATTGGATATCACAAAATTGGGGGTGTAATTATTAGTCCAACAGTTGAAAATTAGAGTTACTATTAGAGAAATGAAGGTATGTTTATCCCTGTTTCGTTCCATCTGCTTCCATTTAAGAAACGTTTTTCAACAGAATGAATACACCCTTGATCAAACACAGTTGACTCTCATAGCAGCCACATACTAACAGCATGATCCCTTTGATCGTTGTATATTTACTTCTCGCATCTATGCGCTCTCTTCTTCTCACCTTTTCCCTTCGCTTGTGGACGTCATTGCACAACACATCAGCTGTCTGTCACTAAGGCTGTTCTTAAAACGAAGCAATGAATCCGCTTTACAACCAGTGTAGAGCCTAACTGGCATACATAGGCGGCACGCGAGTTTCAGGTTTGGGGAAGGTCATTTTCACCATAAAAATGCACCTATATAATAAAGCGTTACATGCATAATCGCATTTGTGGTCACTTTTGAGAGCAGTATTTTCCTGCTAATTGATTGCATCTTGGAACGTTCACACGTATACGTATAGCCTATTGCCGTGTGTGCATCGCTGCGCTTATAATGTGAAGAAATAGCCTTATAGTTTATTCATATTTTAAGCTAAGCGTTCTGATCGGTTGCATCAGCCTCATTGATTTGACAATGTTTTTGTTGATACGGGTGGTTGTATTAATTTGGGCTCTATCGCGTCCCACAACTGTCCCAGAGTAGGTTTGGAATATTTATTTACAAGCGGGAGTTGCATCCCCGATGTGTCTGTCTTCACTTGTAGCATGCTTCGTAGCTGAGATGCCTGTGAGAAGGACCTGAATACATGACAGGCATTGGCTAATAAGAATTTAGATATCTAAGAGAGCCATGTGAGTGAGAGGTGCTTTGGAGCATGGCAGCCGGGAGAAGGGAATTCTAATTATTATATTCAGCCCAAGGTTACAACATTCACTTTGGCTGCAAAAGGCATGGATTTTTTTAGGGGGCATTACAGCTACACAAGGGGGATGCCACCGGGAAATTCGAGGCCTAGTGAGAATATTAACAAGTGCTTGTCAAATTGTGAATGAGAGACTGGTGAAGTGTGTGCAGCCTGCACAATAAACTAATCAGAGCTCATGCCTTTCATCTGACTTTTTGCAAATCATCATTAGAGTCGCATCATGCAGCCTTAAAATGTATTAAAAAGCTAAACATATAGCCCAATGTTTGTATCACAATTAAAGTTGCATAAATGACTCTAAATTAAGCATATGGGAGGACATTTTTCTTTATTAACAACACTTCCTTGGAAATCGTTTGAAAATATATTTTATATTATTCAGTTATGTACAATTGTATTCTTCATACTATAAGATCATTTAAAAAAAGAATGCCACCAAATTATAAGCAAGTCTTGTCTGCTTAATTAACTAGTGTAGTCCAACTTGCTAAATTAACTAGTGTAGTCCACAGCCATATGGCATAGTCATATCAGTGCCTAACATGTAAGTCGCTCTGGATAAGAGCGTCTGCTAAATGACTTAAATGTAAATGTAAATAAGGACACTTGAGTATGCTATTCTGTTATTCTGAAATAAACTACATTTTCTTCATATAATCTTTCTTTAGACCTGTCTAAAATAAATCCTGGATTTATTGTGATGGTGTAGGCTATATTGAATGGATTTATTAGACTGTTTAAAATGTAGATGATCCAAAGGTCTGCATCAGGGGCTTGTAGGCTATGTGTGGAAGCCAGGAGACGCTAAACATGTTCATGTTAATTACCGGCAGTAATTTGCTTGACAATCACCGGCTGAATAAACGTCATGACCGCCACAGCCCTATCTGTGACCAGGCGGGGAAAAAACGCTAACATAATCAGAACCGCTAACCACTACACACAACATACATTGTTGTTACCATATTTACGCCATAGTCAACATAGCTACTCGAACTAACATGTTAGTAAACCTACTACACTCATGCCATACAGTGTACAGTCAGCAGCAAGCAGTTTAGCAGTTACACCGACAGGCCTCAAAAGCTTACCTTAATTTGGAAGCGTTCCAATGTTCGATAGCCATAGCCAGCTAGCTAACATATCACCCCTCTCTGTTTAAGCCGGGTGTTTGAGTAGGCTAAACTAGTTAGCTGCACTCTCTAGTTAAGTAAGTGATAGTGAAAAAAATACTATGATCAAAATCTCTCTCTCTCTATTGCTTCTCCATTTTTGATTAAATAAATTAGTTCAAAACTGTTAAACTACTGTCTTTCTCTCTCTGAGTCAACTACTTACCACATTTAATGCACTGCAGCTCTAGCTAGCTTTAGCTTATGCTTGTAGTACTAAATTAATTATCTCGTCCTTTGATTGGGTGAACAACATGCCAGTTCATGCTGCAAGAGCTCTAAGACTTTAGACGACGTCCTCCGGAAGTTGTCATAATTACTGTGTAAGTCTATGGAAAGGGGTGACAACCATGAGCCTCCTAGGTTTTGCATTGAAGTCAGTGTACCCAGAGGAGGATGGAAACTAGCTAGACCTTCATTGAAAAACAGTGTCTTTTAACCTCTTGCTCCTACCTGACACGCAGGCGTCCCATCTAGACATCTGGAAATGCAAATGCGCTACGCTAAATGCTAATAGCACTCGTTAAAACTCAAACGTTCATTAAAATACACATGCAGGGTAATGAATTATAGCTACTCTCGTTGTGAATCCAGGCAACAAGTCTGCATGAGCATGAGAAGCTATTATCTGATAGCATGTAACACCCCAAAAGACCCGCAGGGGACGTAAACAAAATAATTAGCATAGTCGGCACTACACAAAACGCACAAATAAAATATAAAACATTCATTACCTTTGACCATCTTCTTTGTTGGCACTCCTAGATGTCCCATAAACACTATTGGGTCTTTTTTTTTCTCGATTAAATCGGTCCATATATAGCCTAGATATCGATCTATGTAGACTGTGTGATCAACGTAAAAAATAGCGTTTTATAACGTAACGTCATTTTTTATTATTAAAAAAGTCGACGATAAACTTTCACAAAACACTTCGAAATACTTTTGTAATGCAACTTTAGGTATTAGTAAACGTTAATAAGCGATCAAATTGATCACGAGGCGATGTATATTCTATATCTGTACATCTGGAAATAATGTCCGGGTAAATCTCAACCAAAATATCCGGTCGGAGACCTGAAGAAATGGGCTGTCTCTTGTTCGTTTGACCAAGAAACAAAGCCTAGGCAAATGACAAGACTGTTGACATCGTGTGGAAGCTGTAGGTAATTGCAACCTCGGCCCCATTTAATGTGGTTCACCTTTATCAATCGGTTGAAGTGGCGCATGGATATATTTTTCCATTTTCAGTGATCAGATTTTCCTGCACTTTTCGATGAAACACACGTTCTGTTATAGTCACAGCCGTGATTTAACCAGTTTTATAAACGTCTGAGTGTTTTCTATCCACACATACAAATCATATGCATATACTATATTCCTGGCATGAGTAGCAGGGTGCTGAAATGTTGCGCGATTTTTAACAGAATGTTCGAAAAAGTAGGGGGTAGGAGTAACAGGTTAATCAATTATTTGGTGACGTGAATATATTCAGTATAGTTTTTTCTAAAAAGGATACGTTTAAAAAAAATGAAATTCACTGAGAGGGATGGTCCTCCCCTATTATGTAACATTATCACTCCAGTGTCCCTGCACATTATAAATATGGTACTGGAACTGACTGACCCTGCGTGTGTGTGTGTGTGTGTGTGTGTGTGTGTGTGTGTGTGTGTGTGTGTGTGTGTGTGTGTGTGTGTGTGTGTGTGTGTGTGTGTGTGTGTGTGTGTGTGTGTGTGTGTGTGTGTGTGTGTGTGTGTGTGTGTGTGTGTGTGTGTGTGTGTGTGTGTATATTATGTTTACTTACTTTCTCGTGTTTTCTTATTTTCATTTCTTGTGTGTTTTTTTCTACCTTATTTGGTTTTTAGTATTATATTGTTATTGATTACTTCATTGATTTAGAGCTTGCAAGAAAGGCATTTCACTGTACTTGTGCAATGACAAAGGATATACATTATGTAGGGGATGGAGTATGGTCTGCTGCCAACTCATCCCTAATTGCAGTCTGAAGACAAACTGCATCTAACTTGATAGTTCCAGCCCAACTCTCCCTGTTGCCAGCTTGGCCTATGAAACCATTTTTGTGATTCATTCCCTAAAATGCTAGACTGGGAGACTCTCTTATTCAGTGTACTTTGCATTAAACACACTGTCTCCCTCATCCATTGCAAATATACTACTTTTTCACAAACAAACATATACACACACGCACGCACGCACGCACGCACGCACGCACGCACGCACGCACACACACACACACACACACACACACACACACACACACACACACACACACACACAGACATTGACTTCAATGGAGGCTCCTCAGAGGAGGATGGGAGGACCAATCTACTCAGTGAATTCTGAAGAAAAAAATATGCAAACAGTTATTGATTTTAGATAAAACTATACTTAATATAGATTAAAACTATACTTAATATAGATTAGGCCCTAATCTATGGATTTCACATGACTGGGAATACAGATATGTTCCTCATTATCGGCCTCAGGATGTTGTCACGGTATTTGTGTGCATTCAAATTACTACGGACAATGAACACAAATGCAATTGTGTTCATTGTCTGTAGCTTATGCCTGCCCATACCATAACCCCACTGCCACCATGTGGCACTCTGTTCACAACGTTGACATGAGCAAGCCGCTCGCCCCCACAACACCATGTGAGGCTGGTTGGACGTACTGCCAAATTCTCTAAAACGACGTTGGCTGCAACATATGGTGGAGAAATGAACATTCAATTCTCTGGCAACCGCTCTGGTGGACATTCCTGGAGTCAGCATGCCAATTGCATGCTCCCTCAAAACTGGAGACATCTGCACATTTTCGAGTGGTCTTTTATTGTCCCCAGCACAAGGAGCACCTGTGTACAGATCATGCTGTTGAATCAGCTTCTTGATATGCCACACCTGTCAGGTGGATGGATTATCTTGGCAAAGGAGAAATGCTCACTAACAGGGATGTAAGCAAATTTGTGCACAACATTTAAGTTAAATACTTTTTTTGTGCTAACATTTCTGTGATCTTTGATTTCAGCTCATGTATATTCACGTCACCAAATAACTGATTAAAACACACTGTTTTACAATGAATGTCTACAGTAGCCTCAACAGCACTTTCTGGGGTACCACCATGGTGTAGCTGGAGGACAGTTTTTTCCATCCACCTCTGGTTACATTGACTTCAATAAAAACCAAGGAGGCTCATGGTTCTCACCAACTTCCATAGACTTGCACAGTAATTATTACAACTTCCGGAGGACGTCCAGAGAATAAATATAGTAGTGAAAGCATAAGCTACAGCTAGCTAGTACTGCAGTGCGTAACATGTGGTGACTAGTTGCTTCAAAGAGAGAGAGAGACAATAGCTGAACAGGTTTGAACAACTTCATTTTTTTAAACTCTCACTTACTTAGCTAGCTAATGAAGCTTGCTAATTTAGCCTACTCAAACACCTGTCTTAAGGGGCGGCAGGGTAGCCTAGTGGTTAGAGCATTGGATGAGTAACTGAAAGGTTGCAAGTTCAAATCCCCGAGCTGACAAGGTACAAAATCTGTCGTTCTGCCCCTGAACAGGCAGTTAACCCACTGTTCCTAGGCCGTCATTGAAAATAAGAATTTGTTCTTAACTGACTTGCCTAGTAAAATAAAGGTCAAATTAAAAAAAAAAATAACATACTGGAATGCTATTCATGTTAGCTAGCTAACTAAGGCTATCCAACACCAGAATGCTTCCATGGCAATGTAAGCTTTTGGTTTAACTGCTAAACTACTTGCTGTACACTATACTGCGGGTTTACTAACGCGTTAGTTCTGATAGCTATGTTGATTATGACGTTAGCTAATATGTTGATAACGATGCAGGCTGTGTTTAGCAGTTATGGTAATATTTTTTCCCCTGGTTACAGACAGCTGTTGTGTTGTGCACTGAAGTTCACAAGCAAAGGGAAAAGTGTAGACGCAAAAAAAGGAATTATACAAGGAGCAAAGTGATCATACTGTTTGTTTGTGGCTGCTTTGAAAGTGAACTCTGTGTGCAGGTGATGTATTCATTCCGTCGATTTCTGTTGAAAAACATTTCTTAAACGGAAGCAAACGGAACAAAACTGGGATAGACAACTCTTGTTTTAGTTGCTAAACGGAGACGTTTGGATTAATGATTACACCCGAGATCAGCTAGATGCAGGCAAGAGTGTGCAAGGCATTATGGAATGTGTCACTGTCTGTCACCTTCATTACTCCAATTTGTCTCTCGACATGTACAGTACACTACGTTATAAACATTCATTCGTAGGCTAGGTTGTAGCCACCTCATGCTGGGTGTAGGAGAAATGTGAGTGTCATGTAGTAGTCTAAACCTATCGCTGTTACATTGAACTGGGTGAATGGAATATGAATGACAGTCATCCAATATGGTGTAATAGAAATAAGGCCAAGCACATAAAAAAATATGAAACGGCACCGACCGCCACTGATTGACTTCCCATCTTTGTTTCTCACCACAATTTATTCTCTTTCACTTAATCAGTCTTTCTGTGCCGTTGCTTCTCTCGCTCGCTCTCTCGCTCCCTCGCTCGCTCTTTCTCTCTGTAATGATTTACCTGGCCCTGGGTGATTGGCTTCAAGTCTGCTGTTGGCTGAGGGCTGTGATCTCTCCCCAGGGTCCTGTTTGCTGACGTCAGGCTAGATTAATACATGCAGCGCTCTGCTTTCCTCTCCCCAGGTCTACCGAGCATTGTGTTCTCACAGACCAGACCTGCTGATCAATAGGCTATACTGCTGGGAGCAAGGCAGTGGGGTTCACATGTTTCACATGCATACTCACACTGACAATATCCTGGTAACACTGTATTTCGATCATATCATCATGCATTATAATTGCAGGTTACTTTGAGGTAAAGGGTTCTATGGTATAATAAATAATGATTGAGCAAATACATATGGGTCTTTCTATAAACTAGGGTACCAGTGAGGAGTTCCTGCACGGGACAACTTGTTACAGCTCTTCATAAGTTATTGATAATAAATGGCCAATTGCTTTCATGATATAAGGGGGGTGATCATAGCTATATTCAATACAATTCACAAGTTGATTTAGAACCTATGTTTAAGCCTTTATCATGGTTGGTGTCTTGATTTTGTCCAAAATCTCTGTGACGTAAAACATAACTTTGCCGTCCTTGCATTTGTGGCTGTGTAAGTTGTCATTATATCATATATTAAGCATTAATAATTCAATTCTATATAGAACTTGAACCCTGTAAGAATCCTTAATCTAGCTGTAGGACAGTGTTTTGGATAGAGATGTCAGAAATGCAGTGTAACTACCTAACAGTTCGTGTCTCCTTATATTACGGGGTAAAAACAGTTTTCATGGAGACAAATCCAAAATAATTAATGTGAAACTGTTTTGGCCCACGACCCCATTTTGTTATTTGAACATTCTCGCGACAGCCAATGACAGCCAATGTTAACTTTTTTATTTGGGGCTATTGAAAAAAACATTCTAACAGTATTTCTGATTGTCTTCTCAACTCACCATCACATACTTTGAATGTGGGGCTAAGACAGTCAATTGCAAATGACTCTGACCTTAACCTAAACCAAATATCGATCCAGGTTGGATGTGACAGCAGAGATGAAGCTCCGCCGCGACATGCACCAAGCACACCCATCTCATTAGTGGTGGTGAGATAAGATACATAATGTATCGACACGCCTCATCTCTGCCGTCACGTCCAACCTGGATCGATATTTGGTTGTCATTCAGACGGGAGCACTGGATCCAGCTTCACACAGATAAGAGCTGGCAAGGTTAACATGACTTTCATGATGCTTTCAAGACACCTGAGAACACCTGAGAAATATGAGGTAAAATCATGATGTCAGTGATATTCAGGTCAGAGTTCCCCAGTTGGAATTCTGAGTTGGATGACCGTTCAAAACTATTTTTTCCCAGTCTGAGCTAGTTTTTTTCAGAGTTCCTTGTTGTCTTGAACACACTGAACTCGGAAGTCTGAGATTTCAATCGCCAGTTGTACAGTGTTTCCTCCGACACATTGGTGCGGCCCGGCTTCCTGGTTAAGCGAGCAGTTTGTCAAGAAGCAGTGTGGATTGGCAGGGTCGTGTTTCAGAGAATGCATGGCAGGAGTTGCAGCGATGGGACAACACTGTAACTACCAATTGGATATCATGAAAAAACTCAGTTGTTCACAATTCCTGATATTTAGTCCTCGTTAAAATTCCCTGTCTTAGGTCAGTTAGGAGGGACCTACCTGAAGTTGTCCAAAAGAAACTCATGTTTTCGTGGCAAAACATTTCCCACTTGGAGTAAACGGTTGCCGTTACGAAACCTTTTGCTACAGTGCAAAACATTTTGCAACAGTGTCTGAATAGTGAATACACCATAGGGACGTCAAACAGGTATGCACTTGGCCCTAGCCAGGACCATACCATTACCAAATTGACGATTACAACCAATAAATTGGTTCCACAATGTACAAGGCAATTTCCCTATCCTTCAATACACGGGAAAATGTGTTTGTCAATCAGACTTAATCATAACATTTCATCATTATTTCACAAACGGAACACTTTCAATAAATGTCTCTCAACTCTCATTACTGACTCCCAATCATGGCGCGCCGGCCACGTATTTCTATACGCTCTTATTGGGGGAAAAAGAGAAGAGAAGATGAGAGGGGAAAGGGTTAGAATGCAATCAATAAACACAGAGTGTATCTGCTCCTCAGACTGTAAAGCCTCTCCCCTCCTCTCTTATGAATGGATTTTTTAAAGAGTTCACGCTCCTCAAAGATGAATGCTGGGGCTTCACTTAGTGATTCTGGCAGACCCTCTTTGCTTCTTTCCATTATTGATGGGATGTTTTTAGAGTTTTTATAGAGATCCTCCAGACATGGGGAGTTAGGTAAGACTGGAAATCAGGCAGGTCCACTCGTGTGTGTGTGTGTGTGTGTGTGTGTGTGTGTGTGTGTGTGTGTGTGTGTGTGTGTGTGTGTGTGTGTGTGTGTGTGTGTGTGTGTGTGTGTGTGTGTGTGTGTGTGTGTGTGTGTGTGTGTGTGTGTGTGTGTGTGTGTGTGTGTGTGTGTGTGTGTGTGAGAGAGAAAGAGAGAGGGTGGGAGGGAGGGAGGAAGGAAGGGAGAGTACATGGCAGCAAATAGATGCTGCACTAGTTCTGGGCGCTCTAAAAACAGAGCGAGAGAGAGAGAAACCTCCGTACCCAACTGAACACAGCACCCACTCTCTCTCCTCCATCTCTCTGTCTCTCCCCCTCCATCCTTCTCTCCCTCCATCTCTCTATCTCCACTGAAGTACTATAATGAAGAATGGAGCTTCCCTTCAATTACATTTCCATTCACTCACAATGGAAAACTCTTTCAAAACGACCACATTCACACATTCCCGCTTCTATTTAAAGAAGCGGGAAGATGGTTGAATTATTGGTTAGATCCAGTTCCACTGTCCTATTAGATTGTGAAAGCTGCGTAGTGCAATCACACTAATACCACATCAACACGGCAAACACAGCGAAGCACTAAAAAAAAAAACACACATATAAGAGGAAGAATCATTGTAAACTATTTTCCATATGTCTGCTGGTATTCTCTCTGTCTATTTGCTTTAAAGGAGAGAGTGTTATTTTCAACCTTGTGGAAACAGCACGGAGAACATACATGAGCCTTAAAACATCATTCCATAGAAAATGGGGGTGATTTCACCAGAACCGTCACTGTTGGATCCCTCGTTTCATCCACATTTGACGGTATCATGTGGATAATCCTAATCCATGTGGATACAGTATTGTGTTAGGGATTAAGAGGTAAGACTGTAAGTAGAGGTCTTTTTAAGATAGAATGTGAGGATATGTGGAGGATCTTTGCCACCACAGAGCCACATAAAGACGAATCAGCATCATAAGGCATTATAATGACCACTGAGTTACATATGGTCTAATGTTGTTATGGTCTAATGTTGTTATGGTCTAATGGTCTAATGTTGTTATGGTCTAATGGTCTAATGT
The DNA here is from genome assembly GCF_021184085.1 of Oncorhynchus gorbuscha. Taxonomy (NCBI): domain Eukaryota; kingdom Metazoa; phylum Chordata; class Actinopteri; order Salmoniformes; family Salmonidae; genus Oncorhynchus; species Oncorhynchus gorbuscha. Next base: position 24,786,944 of record NC_060183.1, read on the forward strand.
TGTTATGGTCTAATGGTCTAATGTTGTTATGGTCTAATGTTGTTATGGTCTAATGTTGTTATGGTCTAATGTTTGTCTATGGTCTAATGTTGTTATGGTCTAATGGTCTAATGTTATGTCTATGGTCTAATGGTCTAATGTTGTTATGGTCTAATGTTGTTATGGTCTAAGATCTAATGGTCTAATGTTATGGTCTAATGCTTTTATGATCTAATGGTCTAATGTTGTTATGGTCTAATGGTCTAATGTTGTTATGGTCTAATGGTCTAATGTTGTTATGGTCTAATGTTGTTATGATCTAATGGTCTAATGTTGTTATGGTCTAATGTTGTTATGGTCTAATGGTCTAATGTTGTTATGGTCTAATGTTGTTATGGTCTAATGGTCTAATGTTGTTATGGTCTAATGGTCTAATGTTGTTATGGTCTAATGGTCTAATGTTGTTATGGTCTAATGTTGTTATGATCTAATGTTGTTATGGTCTAATGTTGTTATGGTCTAATGTTGTTATGGTCTAATGTTGTTATGGTCTAATGTTGTTATGGTCTAATGTTGTTATGGTCTAATGGTCTAATGTTGTTATGGTCTAATGGTCTAATATTGTTATGGTCTAATGTTGTTATGGTCTAATGTTGTTATGGTCTAATGTTGTTAATGGTCTAATGTTGTTATGGTCTAATGGTCTAATGTTCTTATGGTCTAATGTTGTTATGATCTAATGGTCTAATGGTCTAATGTTGTTATGTTTTATGGTCTAATGTTTGGTCTAATGGTCTAATGTTGTTATGGTCTAATGGTCTAAATGGTCTAAATGGTCTAATGCAAAACATTTTGTTATGGTCTAATGTTAATGTTATGGTCTAAATGGTCTAATGGTCTAATGTTGTTATGGTCTAATGGTCTAATGTTGTTATGGTCTAATGGTCTAATGTTGTTATGTTCTTATGGTCTAATGGTCTAATGGTCTAATTGTTATGGTCTAATGGTCTAATGTTTTATGATCTAATGGTCTAATGTTGTTATGGTCTAATGTTGTTATGGTCTAATGTTGTTATGTCTAATCTAAGTTTAATGGTCTAATGTTATTTATGGTCTAATGTTGTCTAAATGGTCTAATGGTCTATTGTTATGGTCTAATGTTGTTATGTCTAATGTTGTTATGGTCTAATGTTGTTATGGTCTAATGGTCTAATGTTGTTATGGTCTAATGGTCTAATGTTCTAATGGTCTAATGTTGTTATGGTCTAATGTTGTTATGTTCTAATGTTGTTATGTTCTAATGTTGTTATGGTCTAATGGTCTAATGTTGTTATGGTCTAATGTTATTATGATCTAATGGTCTAATGGTCTAATGTTGTTATGGTTAATGGTCTATGTTCTAATGGTTATGGTCTAATGGTCTAATGTTATGGTCTAATGGTCTAATGTTGTTATGGTCTAATGTTGTTATGGTCTAATGGTCTAATGTTGTTATGGTCTAATGGTCTAATGTTGTTATGGTCTAATGTTGTTATGGTCTAATGTTGTTATGGTCTAATGTGTTATGTTAATGGTCTAATGTTGTTATGGATGGTCTAATGTTGTTATGGTCTAAATGGTCTAATGTTGTTATGGTCTAATGGTCTAATGTATGTTATGATCTAATGTTGTTATGGTCTAATGTTGTTATGGTCTAATGTTGTTATGGTCTAATGTTGTTATGGTCTAATGTTGTATGGTCTAATGGTGTTATGGTCTAATGGTCTAATGCTGTTATGATCTAAATGGTCTAATGCTAATGTTATGATCTAATGTTGTTACGATCTAATGTTGTTATGATCTAATTGTCTAATGTTGTTATGGTCTAATGGTCTAATGTTGTTATGATCTAATGTAATGGTCTAATGTTGTTATGGTCTAATGTTGTTATGGTCTAATGTTGTTATGGTCTAAATGGTCTAATGGTCTAATTGTTATGATCTAATGTTTGATTATGATCTAATGTTGTTATGATTGTCTATGTTGTTATGGTCTAATGGTCTGTTATGGTCTAATGGTCTAATGTTGTTATGGTCTAATGTTGTTATGGTCTAATGGTCTAATGTTGGATCTAATGTTGTTTATCTAATGTTGTTAGAATGGTAATGCTGTTATGGTCAATGGTCATGATGGTCTAATGTTGTTATGGTCTAATGGTCTAATGTTGTTATCGTAGGTATGCACACATGACTGTAAGTCGCTTTGGATAAAAGCGTCTGCTAAATGGCATATATTATTATTATATTATAAGACCTACTGTATTTAGTATTATTATGCATTATAAACTGGGTGGTTCGAGCCCTGAATTCTGATTGGCTGACAACCATGGTATATCAGACCATTTGACAAAACATTTATTTTTACTGCTTTAATTACACTGGTAACCAGTTTATAATAGCAATAAGGCACCTCGGGGGTTTGTGACATATGGCCAATATACCACGGCTAAGGTCTGTGTCCAGGCACTCCGCGTTGCGTCGTGCATAAGCCAGCCCTTAGCCGTGGTGTATTGGCCATATAACAAACCTCCTCGGTCCTTATTGCTTAAGTATACCACAGGTATGACAAAACATTTATTTTTACAGCTTTAATTACATTGTTAACCAGTTTATAATAGCAATTAGGCACCTCAGGAGTTTGTGGAATATTGCCAATATACAGTATCATGGCTAAGGGCTGCATACAGGCACTCCGCATTGCATTGTGCGTAAGAACTGCCCTTAGCTGTGGTATATTGACCATATACCACACCCTCTCTGGCCTTATTCCTTAATTATAACCACCAACGAGCTACATAGTGCTTGGTCAACATTGTAAAAAATATTTTTGTTGACATTCAGATACTACACTCCTGTAGTTATGAAATTAAACTGGCAGTGAATGCACTGGCCCAATCACGTGTCCATATCCACTGGGCTTCATTTGCTATTTTTCACCCATTCATATTTCTAAGTATGTATGTACAGAATGTGCTGATATTCACATGGTCCAAATTCACAGAGGTGCCTTTCGAAGCAGAGAACTGTAAGAATTGGGGGAGAGGCATCTTTGCTGCAGGGGGCCATATGTTACCTAAATGGGAATTCTACGTGATCACACAGAGCGAGAGAGCGAGTGTACACGGCAGCAGATAGATGCTGCACTAGTTCTGGGCGCTCTAAAAACAGAGAGAGAGAGAGAGACCTCCGTACCCAACTGAAAGCAGCACACACATCTCTCTCTCCTCCATTTCTCTCTATCTCCCCCTCCATTCGTCTCTCTCCCCCTCCATCCCTTTCTCTCTCCGTCTCTCTATTTCCACTGCGGAGGCTAACAGCAGGGGTACTCTCTTCTGCTGTGGCGATTGGAAGCCAGTTACAAACGCTGCTATTTTGTGTGTTCGCTGCACTGAGCGCAGGAGCACTGCCAGGAGAGAGAGAGAGAGAGAGAGAGAGAGAGAGAGAGAGAGAGAGAGAGAGAGAGAGAGAGAGAGAGAGAGAGAGAGAGAGAGAGAGAGAGAGAGAGAGAGAGAGAGAGAGAGAGAGAGAGAGAGAGAGAGAGAGAGAGAGGGGAGTGTTTGGCTACTTCTGCTGTGTATTCTTCTTCTCCGTCTGATAGGATGAGGAAGAGGATGCAGCCGTGAATACTGACTTAACAACTGTATGAGGAGACCTGACAGGTAGACCACAGCCTCTCAGAGGGGTGTGGCCGCACCCATTGAGGGCGTGTCTGACTGGAATCTCTGGACCTTCATCTAGGCTGTCCATTTGTCAGTCTTTAAAGAAGAACGAACAAAGGCAGTGCCGAGGGGCGGCGACTATGGCGAGTTTTGGGAAACTTACGGACTACTTCAACCGTCGTAAGTCCCGCGAGGAGCTGAGGGGGGGCAGGAGCTCACGGAGGAGCGGCAGCTACTGCTGTACGGTGGCGGAGGCCAGGTAATGACACTCACCAGTGTGTGTGCATGAGTATGCATGAGTGACAGGGGTGTGTGTTTACCTTGGTGTGTTTATGTGCGTACCTTCGTCTGTGACGGTATGCCATGAGTAACATATATGGGAGTGCCATATGGTTGTTGTTTTTTGCAATAAGATCCTCCTTTGAGATGAACAGACCAATCTCAACCAGAACTGTAACTGCATAACGGTATCACACGGGGTATCAGTAAATATGTTTGCATCCAATCTTTTTTTTATGCAAGTGACTGGTACCTGTTGGACAACAAACAATGACAGGCCTGATGGAAACACAACAATCGTCTCTAAAACTTTCTAAATATCGAAAGAACAAAATACGCTAGACGGAGATTTTATGTCGGTGAACCAGATCATGCGACAAATGGCTGTGGAAACGGTTTCCTGCGATAGTTGGTATAGAATAACCATGATGTCACTGCAAACTTGCAGTCACGCGATGCTATGCTGTGTGGTCCTTCCAGTACGGCTTGGAAAAGCATGCCAAGTTTATTAGGCTACAGATGAAATAAATTAGGATGAACTTCAGAGGCCGGTGAAAGTGCACGGTGATGAGCTTGATGCTCCTTTCCAATAAATATCAAGGGTCTTAATAATGTTGGTGACATGATGATTGGTGATTGGCTGCCAATTGACACGTAAAAATGATTTCACTCTCATCTAGAGTGCTTCTACACCTGCATTGCTTGCTGTTTGGGGTTTTAGGCTGGGTTTCTGTACAGCACTTTGACATATCAGCTGATGTAAGAAGGGCTTTATAAATACATTTTGATTTGATTTGATCTATAATCTCATGTTGCCTAGTCTTTGTGCTATATCTGCGAGCTGTTGGCTAGACTGCACATGCGAAGACCAGAGTGGGAACATTTGCTGTTTATCACAGATTATTTTGTGCCAAAACCATTGACAGAGTTAGAAATGGAATGGAAACACATAGAACTTCTATTTTTATTCAGTAAATAAAAAAGTATTCAACAGTGCTTTTTCTGTGCACTACGTTATTAAAGACAGCTTCAATTCTCAAGAAGCCCGTTTGATGGAAACAGACCGCTGCTGATAAAATGTGCATATTTTTTGTGTGAATATTAGAATATTCGCTTGAAAATCTGTCAACGAATTGATTCACCATAGGTTGCCCTAGAAGGAGAGGCAACGGGGGGGGGGGGCAAGTCAAGGATGTCCCTAATCGCTCCTGAGTTAGTGACCAAATGTATATATTTAACCATGCAAAATGTAATATATTTCTGTTTGGTCAGGCGTCTGAAGAGACCTCTAAACAATTCAGATCAAGTCTGAGAAATGTACGTTTGTAACGTCGTCTACTCAGCCAAACGCGGAGTCTGCAAGAGTAGGCCGCAGCAAACCCGCGCCTTCTCCTGATTCACCCCCGCCACCGGATGCTGCGGCTAATGTCGGCCCCGTGGGAACACTGACTGTGGAGCTGCTACAATCTGTGATGGGCACCCTCAAAACCGAAAAACCAAAATATTTTCGGTAAAATTGACACTCTCTCTACCAATCTCAGGTCAGAGATATCAATGGTCAAAGACGAGCTTAAAAAAATCTATCGAGGGTAAACAGAATAAGCTTGACAAACACGGAGCGGCCTTATCGGAGCTGGAACGCAGTGCTACAGACCACAGCCCTCGCATTAGCGAGCTAGGGGCTAACATTCGCTCATTAACAAGTAGGGTAGCATACAACAACAATAGATGTGAAGATATGGAAAGTACAATGCGGAGGAACAACAGGTGTCTTCTGGGAATACCGGAGGGAGTGGAGGACCCAAGACCGACGGAGTTCATGGCCAAGCTGCTTCAGGAGCTGCTCGGCCTGGAGGAGAAGCTGCTGCTAGACCGGGCCCACCGCAGCCTGCATAGCCGACCCCGGGATGGAGAACCTCCGCGACCATTTGTCATCAGGGTGCATTTCTTTCACATCCACCATGACATACTGAGGAGATCGGGAGAAGCATCTCCTCTCCTCTACAAGGGTAAAAGAGTCTCGATATTTGCGTACTACACCACGGCTGTGGCTAAGAAAGCGGCTGTTGTACTGCATGGTGTGGAACAAATGGTTGGTTAGCTGGTCTTGTTAGCAGGCTAGTTAGCAGGCCGGCTGGCAGACTGGTTGGATAGCGAAGCCAACTTTGCTGGGTTCATTGACACTTGAATGTTGTTCTTTTTCTTCTTTTCATTTCCAACCCATGTTGGTGAGTATACAGTTGACTCCCCACTATAATGTGATACAATGCAGATATGCACAAATATATATTATTTATTCCACTCACATTATTGCTTTTTATTTGTATCATTACTATTTTATTTCGATCTAAGCCACCATTCATGGTTCAGTCGCAGTTTTACTACTTTTATTGGTCTTAAACCTTTCTTAACTGAGGTTAGTTTTCCTTAGACTCTTACTGGGGACCGATCTTTGCATGTTTGGTTTACTCTGGTTAAATGGTCACAAATCTCAGGTAGCACAGAGTAAGAGTATGTAACGGCGTTCTTCGTTTGTCGAAAGAGAGTCGGACCGAAATGCAGCGTGGTGGTTACTCATGTCTTTAATGAAAGAATAGCAATACATGAAATAACTATTAAATACAAAAAAAAACAAACGGAACGTGAAACCTAATACAGCCTATCTGGTGAACACTACACAGACACAGGAACAATCACCCACGAAATACACATTGAAACCCCGGCTACCTAAATATGGTTCCCAATCAGAGACAACGAGAATCACCTGACTCTGATTGAGAACCGCCTCAGGCAGCCAAACCTATGCTACACACCCCTAATCAACCACAATCCCAATGCCTACAAAACCCCAATACGAAACACAACATATAAACCCATGTCACACCCTGGCCTGACCAAATATATAACGAAACACAAAACACTATGGCCAAGGCATGACAGAACCCCCCCCCCCCTAAGGTGCGGACTCCCGGAAGCACCTCACAACCATAGGGAGGGTCTGGGTGGGCGTCTGTCCATGGTGGCGGTTCCGGCTCGGGACGTGGACCCCACTCCATTAATGTCATAGTTCCTCCCCTACGCGTCCTGGGATAATCCACCCTCGCCGCCGACCATGGCCTAATAGTCCTCACCCAGAACCCCACTGGACTGAGGGGCAGCTCGGGACTGAGGGGCAGCTCGGGACTGAGGGGAAGCCCAGTACTGAGAGAAAAGCCCAGTACTGAGAGGAAGCCCAGTACTGAGAGGAAGCCCAGTACTGAGATGAAGCTCAGGCAGGTAGTAGGCTCCGGTAGATCCTGGCTGGCTGGCGGATCTGGAATATTCTGGTTGACTGGCAGATCTGGAAGAGACTGCTTGACTGGCAGATCTGGAAGAATCTGGTTGACTGGCAGATCTAGAAGATTATGGCTGACTGGTGGATCTAGCTGCTCTATGCAGACTGACAGCTCTGGCTGCTCCATGCAGGCTGACAGCTCCTTGAAGACTGACAGCTCCTTGCAGACTGGCAGCTCCTTGCAGACTGACAGCTCTTTGCAGACTGGCAGCTCTGGCTGCTTCATGCAGACTGACAGCTCTGGCTGCTTCATACAGACTGACAGCTCTGGCTGCTCCATGCAGGCTGGCAGCACCTTGCAGACTGGCAGCTCCTTTCAGACTGGCAGCTCCTTGCAGACTGACAGCTCCTTGCAGACTGACAGCTCTGGCTGCTCCATGCAGGCTGACAGCTCCTTGCAGACTGGCAGTTCCTTGCCGACTGGCAGCTCCTTGCAGACTGACAGCTCTTTGCAGACTGGCAGCTCTGGCTGCTTCATGCAGACTGACAGCTCTGGCTGCTTCATACAGACTGACAGCTCTGGCTGCTCCATGCAGGCTGGCAGCACCTTGCAGACTGGCAGCTCCTTTCAGACTGGCAGCTCCTTGCAGACTGACAGCTCCTTGCAGACTGACAGCTCTGGCTGCTCCATGCAGGCTGACAGCTCCTTGCAGACTGGCAGTTCCTTGCCGACTGGCAGCTCCTTGCAGACTGACAGCTCTTTGCAGACTGGCAATCTGGCTGCTTCATGCAGACTGACAGCTCTGGCTGCTTCATACAGACTAACAAGGAGAGTTGGCTCAGGTCTATCTCCTGACTCAGCCACTCTCCCTCTGAGCCTCCCCCCAATAAATGTTTGGGGCTGACTCACGGGCTTTCCTCTGCGCCGTCGTGATTGCCTCTCCAACTCAATTCTCCTATAACCCTCTTCGCACTGCTCCAGCGAATCCCAGGCGGGCCCCGGCACTCTCTCTGGGTCGACCGCCCACCTGTCTATTTCATCCGACGTCGTATACTCCATACTTCTGCTGTCCATAACGTCCTCCCTTCGCTGCTCCTGCTGTCGCTGCCTGTAACCACGCCACTCGGTCCGTGTGTGGTGGGTGATTCTGTAATGCCGTTCTTCGTTTGTCGAAAGAGAGTCGGACCGAAATGCAGCGTGGTGGTTACTCATGTCTTTAATGAAAGAACAGCGATACATGAAATAACTATTAAATACAAAAAAACAACAAACGGAACGTGAAACCTAATACAGCCTATCTGGTGAACACTACACAGAGACAGGAACCCTGGCCTGACCAAATATATAACGAAACACAAAACACTATGACCAAGGCGTGACAGAGTAATCATGCTTGCTTTAAACTTTTTTTGTATTTAGGGTTTTTCTTGCTTCTCAGTTGAGGAGATGCTTTGGCAAGGGAGGCTGTGAGGGAAGGGGTTTTTCTCTCTTTATTTGTATATCATTTTTATATATATTTTTTTGCCCTTTGTCACTTGTCTTTGTTTTTTACATTTGCGGTATTTGGGTCAACTAAGATATTTAGTTTACATTGTACCTTGTCCTTTACACGTCCTCTCTCTCTTCAGACATGACTCAGCCTAGTGTAGCCCATCCAGCTGGAGGGGATGGTTTTAATTTTCTTACTTGGAATTGCAGGGGCATAAATAACCCAGTTAAACGTAGTAAGGTGCTACACCACCTTCATCAATTGAAAGCTCACATCATCTTTCTCCAAGAAACTCATCTGAAGGTATCTCAACACTCAAGTCTTAGGTGCAGATGGGTGGGTCAGGTGTTCCATTCCTCATTTCAGAGTAAGGCAAGAGGGGTGGCTATTTTCACTTCACAGATCGGTACCTTTTACAAGTTCTAATGTGATCGCAGATCCCCATGGTAGATACATAATTGTCAGTGGTAGGCTGCTCAATACAAATGTACTTCTTGTTAATATTTACGCTCCTAATTGGGACAATCGTATTTTTTTCTCCCAAATCAGTTTTCTCTACACTCCCCGATATGTCCTCTTTATATGTTGATCTTAGGTTGGTTAGACCCACATTTGGATCGATCCTCCATTTAACCTACTACCATGTCAACCTCAGCTAGAGTTGTCCGAACCTTTATGTCTGAGTTGTCAGTTTCAGACCCTTGAATTTAAAAAAAATCCATCTGGAAAAGCATATTCTTTTTTTTCTCATGCAATCGAGGTTGCGTCATCTGTGAATCTGTTGGGTTGGTATGCACATTGGAGTTGGTCCAGAGGTCCTGGGATAATGATATTGATGTGAGCCATGACCAGCCTTTCATCGCTATAGATGTGAGTGCTACGGGCGATAGTAATTTAGAAAGGTTACATTGGCATTTTTGGCCACAGGGACTATGGTAGATATTACAGACTGCATCAGGGAGCGGTTGAACATGTCAATAAAGACACTTACCAGCTGGTCAGGCCATGCTCTGAGTATGTGTCCTGGGAATTTGTCTGGCCTTGTGAATGTTAACCTGTTTAAAGGTTTCACTCACATTGGCTACGGCGAGTGTGATCACACAGTTGTTATGCATGGTTCAGTGTTGCTTGCCTCGAAGTGAGCATTGAAGGCATCTAGCTTGTCTAGTAGGCTCGTGTCACTGGGCAGCTTGTGGCTGGGGTTACCTTTGTAATCCATGATAGTGTCATGCAGGTGAAAGAGGACCCAAAAGCGACTTGGCGAAAACAGAGTCTTTAATCCAGTAAAGTGAATACAAACAAAAAAACACAACTTTCACTCGAAATGACGAGGACTAACTGGAGACTCGATCTTGAACAGCAGGTGAACAGCAGGTTGCCTCGGGAAGGCACTCGAACCAGACAGACTCAGACACCTGCTCATCACGCAGCATCTGAGGAAAACACGACACGACAGGGCGATACACAATCACAGCACGGTGAATTCTAAACAAGGAACCGACAGGACAGGAACGGAACACAAAGGAAGAAATAGGGACTCTAATCAGGGGAAAGGATCGGGAACAGGTGTGGGAAGGGGAAGACTAAATGATTGATTAGGGGAATAGGAACAGCTGGGAGCAGGAACGGAACGATAGAGAGAAGAGAGAGCGAGAGAGTGAGAGAGGGAGGGGGAGAGAGAGGGATAGAAAGAGGGAAAGAACCTAATAAGACCAGCAGAGGGAAACGAATAGAATGGGAAGCACAGGGACAAGACAAGATAATAAATGACAAAACATGACAGATAGTTTGCAAGCCCTACCACATTCGTGGGGCGTCACTGGGCAGCTTGTGGCTGGGTTTACCTTTGTAATCCGTGATAGTTTGCAAGTCCTACCACATTCGAGGAGCGCCAAAGCCAGTGTAGTAGGATTTGATCTTTGTCGTGTATTGACGCTTTGCCTGTTTGATTGTTCATTGGAGGGCGTAGCGCGATTTCTTATAAGCGTCCCGTTCCTTGATATTGGCAGCTCTAGCATTTAGCTCAGTGCGTGTGTTGCCTGTAATCCATGGCTTCTGGTGGGAATATGTACGTACACTGTGGGAACGATATTGTCTATGCACTTATTAATGAAGCCGTTGACTGATGTGGTAAACTCCTCAATGCCATCGGATGAATCCCACAACATATTATAATCTCTGCTAGCGAAACAGTCCTGTAGTTTAGCAGCCGCTTTATCGGACCACTTCCCTATTGAGTGCGTCACTGGTACTTTGAATGTTTGCGTGTAAACAGGAATTAGAAGGATAGAGTTATGGTCAGATTTGCCAAATGGCAGGCAAGGGAGAGATTTGTATGTCTGTGTGTGAAGTAAAGGGGATCTAGAGTTGTTTCACCTCTAGTTGTACAGGTGGCATGCTGGTAGAAAGGAGGTAAAATAGATTTCAGCTTTCCTGCATTGAAATCACCGGCCACGAGCTGCCTCTGGTTGAGGATTTTACTTGTATGGTCCTATACAGCTCGTTGAGTGCAGTCTTCGTGTAAGCGTCAGTTTATGGTGGTAAATAGACAGCTACGAAAAATATAGATAAACTCTCTCGGTAAATAGTATGGTCTACATCATAAGTGTTGTGACGTTGCTATCGTTAATGTGGTGACATGCTATTTATCGGATAATTGACAATGTTTATTATTACGTGATTAAATAAATCATGGAACAGTTAAATCAGTGACCTGGGGCACCACGGGAAAAGTTTGTTTAATTAATTATTGTTTCCCGAATTAAAGAATCTCGATATCATACCAGTCCATCATTTCCTCATATCAATGTCATTCTGAACATCGCATAGTCCTTTAAATCTGCACAAACCCGGGTCTCACTAATCATTCCTTACCACACAAATTGAGTTGATGATTTATTTACTAACAAGCTAAATGATAACATAAGATATAAACACACACACAGTCTAGGCTATTGATTAGAACTTAATACAATGACAACAGATCCCTAGCAGACCAACACAACATGACACGTGTTACAGAAGATGGAGATTTAAAGAGAGAGAGAGAAGGAGCAAGAGAGAAAAGCAACACTTGGATACATTTGTAAACTATGCTTAGTTTTAGCCCTAACACCTTGCCCCGAAATGCCGCTCTTATGGGTAATAATTGCAATGATTGTACAGTACTTATGTGTTGAAGGTCTCCGTTGGGTATCTCTTAATGGGCCGAGTTCCGCTTCATGGGATAGGTTCGGCCGACGCCTTGTTCTTTCGATGGCCGTCTCCTTTGTTATCGTGTGTAAGTCTCTGATTTTCCACAAGATGTCACAATGTCCTTTCTCCTAGTTGTCTGTTTCCTGGCACTCGTTCTGTGAGAGTGGGCTTCTGAGGAGACTAATCAACCGTGTCAACATTCCCAACGTGGGCAGGAGGGCCGAATTGATAACCGGTGACTTTAACTTCATGATAATATCCATCCCGCATGCGGGAGTGTAATCATAGTCTCAAACTAATTAACATAACACAGCAGACATAAATCTTCCTAGAAAATGTTCCTATTCATGAAAATCACAAATGAAATATATTGAGACACAGCTTAGCCTTTTGTTAATCACACTATCATCTCAGATTTTTTAAATATGCTTTACAGCCAATGATAGACAAGCATTTGTGTAAGTTTATCATGGCATAATGCTATGGCTAGGCTCTGCTAGCATCAGGCAACATTTGCACGAAAATAAGAAAAGCAATCAAATTAAATAATTTACCTTTGAAGAACTTCGGATGTTTTCACTCAGGAGACTCCCAGTTAGATAGTAAATGTTCCTTTTTTCCCCAAATATTATTTTTGTAGGCGAAATAGATCCGTTTGTTCTTCACGTTTGGCTGAGAAATCAACCGGAAAATGCAGTCACTACAACGCCAAACTTTTTTCCAAATTAGCTCCATAATATCGACAGAAACATGGCAAACGTTGTTTAAAATCAATCCTCAATGTGTTTTTCACATATATATTCGATAATATATCCGTCGGGACAATTGGTTTCTCATAAGAAGCGATTGGAAAAATGGCTACTTGTGTACTTTACGCAAGATTTTCTGCTGGAGCCATCATGTCCCTTACGGCTATTCTTCAACATAAATGGGTAAAACGACGTCACAATGTTGTAGACATCTTGGGGAATACGTAGAAAACATAAGCTCATTCGTAGCTCATTCACAGCCATATAAGGAGTCATTGGCAAGAGGCGGCTTCAAAAAATGCGTCACTTCCTGATTGGATTTTTATCTGGGTTTCGCCTGTAATCAGTTCTGTTGCACTCACAGACAATATCTTTGCAGTTTTGGAAACGTCAGAGTGTTTTCTATCCAAAGCTGTCAATTATATGCATAGTCGAGCATCTTGTCGTGACAAAATATCCCGTTTAAAACGGGAACGTTTTTTATCCAAAAATGAAAATACTGCCCCCTAGTTATAAAAGGTTAAAAGAATAACCGGGTGGTCCTGCTTCAATTCACCTTCTTAGATACAGTACTCAACCGTAGCATTGATTGTTAAGAGGTTTCCTTTGTGTTCAACCTCGTGTTGCGTTTGAGGAGTTGGGACTAATCGTGGACCTTGGCTGCAGCATGTGATCCTCTTGTCTAGTATGTCAATTCTTAACTCACATGTTTTATACCCTAGGGTAGAAAGGGGCGTTATCATCTTCATGACATGCTCTCTGGGTTCCCTGGAGCGTAGATAGTTACGAGGCAAGGTATTAGGATTTATTATGAACTCTTTTAGACTAAAATCACAGTCTTATCTTCACTAAAACTGTATCTTTCATCTAGAGATTCTGTACACAACATAAAGTATGTAAAAATCACATATACATTATGAAAACTCTTCAAGTTACAATGTTTTCGTTACAACATTCCTCATTTAACTTTCAAAAACATCATAAAATATACATACATTTTCATATTCCATCCATCCTGATTCCCACCCATTTGGATTATGCAATATATTGTCCCAAAGTCCATTTAGTTGATGTTCTGTAGATTTGGGCTGTAAACTCTTCATAAGACACACAGACATTCCAGTCTCTCACATTATAGACCAGAAAGGAGTTGGTCTGCTGCCTTATAATTTATGATGGGCGTGAGGTCATAAAACCCCTCCCACCTCCATATCTCCATATCTCTGTAGATCTGTGATCCACTGTAATCTGATCATCACAGGTCAGGCATGACATAAGGTATTCTAACTCAGGAGAGCAGAACCTCAAGACTTCCTTAATATTAGAGATTGCGCAACTGCTGTTGTTAACAAAGAGACACACACTACCCCTCTTGAGTTTACCAGTGTATAGAAAATTTTGATTTATATTTTCCATGTCCTTGTTAAGCCACGACTCAGAGAAATATCGGATATTACAGTTCTTCAGATCGCGTTGATAGGATCGCCTCGAACGGAGCTCGTCCAGTTTATTCTCCAGCGATTGCACGTTCGCCAATAGAACGGAGGGCAGTTTATACTTTTTTATTTATATTATCAATTAAACCTACAGGAGACAAGTTAAGGCAAAAAAAAACATTTTGGTGAGATTATAAGAACAAGTATTATTAATAAGAACAAAAGAAATAAGAACACCTACAGTGCATTCGGAAAGTTTTCAGCCCCCTTTGAATTTTTCCACATTTTGTTATGTTACAGCCTTACTCTAAAATTAATTAAATAGTTTTTTCCCTCATCAATCTACTCACAATACCCCATAATGACAAAGCAAAACCAGGATTTTTGAATTTTTTGCAGATTTATAAAATAACAACGACTGAAATATCACATGTACATAACTATTCATGCCCTTTACTCAGTACTTTGTTGAAGCATCTTTGGAACCGATTACAGCCTTGAGTCTTCGAGCTTGGCACACCTGTATTTGGGGAGTTTCTCCCATTTTTCTCTCCAGATCTCCTCAAGTTCTATTAGGTTGAATGGGGAGCGTTGCAACACAGCTATTTTCAGGTCTCTCCAGAGATGTTAGATCGGGTTCAAGTCCAGGCTCTGGCTGTGCCACTAAAGGACATTCAGACACTTGTCCCGAAGCCATTCCTGCGCTATCTTGGCTGTGTTTAGGGTCATTGTCCTGTTAGAAGGTGAACCTTCGCTCCAGTCTGACGTCCTGAGCACTATGGAGCAGGTTTTCATCAAGGATCTCTCTGTACTTTTCTCTGTTCCTCTTTCCCTCAATCCTGACTAGTCTCCCAGTACCTGCCACTGAATAACATCCCCACAGCATGATGCTGCCACCACCATGCTTCACCGTAGGGATGGTGCCAGGTTTCCTCCAGACATGACGCTTGGCATTCAGGCCAAAGAGTTCAATCTTGGTTTCATCAGACCAGACAATCTTGTTTCTCATGGTCAGAGAGTCCTTTAGGTGTATTGAGCAAACTCCAAGTGGGCTGTCATGGTAGGGTGACCTGATTGGTGGAGTGCTGCAGACATGGTTGTCCTTCTGGAAGGTTCTCCCATTTCTACAGAGGAACTCTGGATCGGGTTCTTGTTCACCTCCCTGACCAAGGCCCTTCTCCCTCGATTGCTCAGGTTAGCCAGGCGGCCAGCTCTAGGAAGAGTATTGGTGGTTCCAAAATTCTTCCATTTAAGAATGATGGAGGCCACTGTGTTCTTGGGAACCTTCAATGCTGCAGAAATATTTTGGTTCCCTTCCCCAGATCTTTGCCCCGACAAAATACAGTTTCGGAGCTCTATTGATAATTCCTTCGACCTCATGGCTTGGTTTTTGCTCTGACATTCACTGTCAACTGTGGGACCTTATATAGACAGGTGTGTGCCTTTCCAAATCATGTCCATTGAATGAAATGTACCACAGGTGAACTCCAATCAATATATAGAAACATCTCAAGGATGATCAATGGAAACAGGATGCACCTGAGCTCAAATTCGAGTCTCATAGCAAAGGGTCTCAATACTTATGTAAATAATGTATTTCAGATTTTTTTTTATACATTTGCTAAAATTTCTACAAACTTGTTTTTGCTTTGTCATTATGAGGTATTGTGTGTAGACTGATGAGGATTTAAAAACAAATAAGGCTGTAATGTAACAAAATAATTTCCGAAGGAACTGTACATAAACTGTACATAAATGCAGATGAATTACTTCTATTAAATACCCTTCACCTGCAAAATTGTCTGGACGTGTGTGTTCACACTATCCATAACCATTTATATGATATCACCATAGAAAGGGAATTAGCTTAATAACAGTAACATGGAAATACTATTACGTGTAGTTTTGAGTTTAAACCAGCCTTTATTGAACAATCAAAAAAATCCTAACCAAAAGCCTGTTATGCTCATTAGACTACATATCTTCATAGATTGAAGTCTTAACAAGGATGTGTTCATGAGCTTTCAACAGTGTGTGTGTGTGTGTGTGTGTGTGTGTGTGTGTGTGTGTGTGTGTGTGTGTGTGTGTGTGTGTGTGTGTGTGTGTGTGTGTGTGTGTGTGTGTGTGTGTGTGTGTGTGTGTGTGTGTGTGTGTGTGTGTGTGTGTGTGTGTGTGTGTGTGTGTGCGCGCGTGTGCGGGTGTACGTTCATGCTTTTGGTTGGGTTGGTTCATTTTAACCACTTTTTTTACACTCATAGATTGAATTAAGATAATGGACACTTCAGCACATGGGAGGAAACTGTTCAGGGATTCTGTGCTTTTCCATCTCTCACGACATCCAATCATGTGTGGAATCAAGCCAGTGTAGTTGTTATCATGGTAAGCACTGGTCTGCCTGCCCTACTGCATCACATTACACACAGCCAGTCACAAGACATGACTCATTTTGCAATCCTCTCTCGCGCTCACTCTCCTGATGTGATCACATAGAATTCCCATTTAATGTAGCGTAAGGCCCCCTGCCACAAAGATGCCCCCTCCTCCAATCCCATAATTTTGCCTGTACTCTTAGCATCTCTGCCTCGAAAGTATCTCTTTGGAATTGGATGTAAGTTTCAGCACATTCTGTACATACACACTGTACTTATAAATACAGTGCCTTCGGAAAGTATTTAGACCCCTTGACTTTTTCCACATTTTGTTACGTTACAGCCTTATTCTGAAATGGATCAAATAAATGTTTTTCTACATCCGCCACATATCCTCACATTCTACCTTTAAAAGACCTACTTAGACCTACCTCTTAATCCCGAACACCTTCAATCAATCAATTACATTTATTTATACATACAGTGCCTTGCGAAAGTATTCGGCCCCCTTAAACTTTGCGACCTTTTGCCACATTTCAGGCTTCAAACATAAAGATATAAAACTGTATTTTTTTGTGAAGAATCAAAAACAAGTGGGACACAATCATGAAGTGGAACGACATTTATTGTATATTTCAAACTTTTTTAACAAATCAAAAACTGAAAAATTGGGTGTGCAAGATTATTCAGCCCCCTTAAGTTAATACTTTGTAGCGCCACCTTTTGCTGCGATTACAGCTGTAAGTCGCTTGGGGTATGTCTCTATCAGTTTTGCACATCGAGAGACTGACATTTTTTTCCCATTCCTCCTTGCAAAACAGCTCGAGCTCAGTGAGGTTGGATGGAGAGCATTTGTGAACAGCAGTTTTACCATTGTTCTTCAAGATGTTCAAAACTTCATAGACCCCCAGCAATGTCAAATAATAATCACAATGGTTAGGGAAAGGGGATACCTAGTCAGTTGCACAACTGAATGCGTTCAATTGAAATGTGTCGTCCGCATTTAACCAACTCCGCTGACTCAGAAAGCTGCCTTAATCAATGTCCACATTATCAGTGCTCAGGGAGCAGTTGTTGGAGGTTAACTGCCTTGCTGAAGGGCAGAACGGGAAATTTTTCCACTTTGCCTGCTCAGGGATTTGAAGCAGTAACCTTTCAGTTAATGGCCCCATTTGCTCTCAACCACGAAGCTACCTGCCGGTGTAACAGGTCAGCACCTCAGGAGTAAATGTCAGTTGGCTTTTCATAGCCGAGCGTTCAAAGGTCGAGAGAGAGAGTGTCAAAACAGCAGGTCCGGGACAAGGTAGCACGTCCGGTGAACAGGTGTTGTTGGTTCCATAGCCGCAGGCAGAACAGCAGAAACATGATCAGCAGCACGGCCAGGTGGACTGGGGACAGGGACAGCCAGGAGTCATCAGGCCAGGTCGTCTTGAGACATGGTCCTAGGTCCTCTGGGAGTAGAGCCAGAGAGAGGAGAATTATAGGGAGCATACCTAAGATCACACAGGACCCCAGATAAGACAGGAGAATTACACCAGATATAACAGACTGACCCTAGCACCCTGGCACATAGACTATTTCAGCATAGATACTGGGGACTGAGACAGGGGGTTCGGGGGACACTGTGGCCACGTCCAAAGTTACCCCCGGACAGGGCCAACCAGGCAGGATATAACCCCCATCCACTTTGCCAAGCCCAGCTCCCACACCACCAAAGGGATGTCACTAGACCGCTAACTTACTATCCTGAGACAAGGCTGAGTATAGGCCATGACACTCTACTGTATCAGGATGGGTTGGGATAATCCACATGATACTGTGAAATGATGGATGAAATGAGAACGTGCGAGAGTGAGACGAGGGCTCCAGCAGTGACGTTTATGGTGAAATCACCCCCATTTTCTGTGAAATGATGTTATAGGTATCTTCTCTGTGCTGTTGGAAATAAAACTCTCTCTTTTCAAGCAAATAGGCAGAGGGAATACCAGGGGACGTCTTGGAAAGAGTCTACAATGATTCTTCCTCTTATATTTGTTCCACAGGAGCTGTGTGTTTTTTTTTTAGTGCTTTGCTGTGTTTGCCGTGTTGATGTGGTATTAGTGTGATTGTACTACGCAGCTTTCACAATCTAATAGGACAGTGGAACTGGATCTAACCAATAATTCAACCATCTTCCCGCTTCTTTAAATAGATCCATATCTATGTGTGCATTGAATGTGGTCGTTTTGAAAGAGTTTTCCATTGTGAGGGAATGGAAATGTAATTGAAGGGAAGCTCCAATCTTCATTATAGTACAGAATGTACAGAACATACGTCGGATTGTCAGCACTTCTCAACTCTTGATGAAATTGATTCATCATGCCGCCTTTAAAAATAGCTTTACTCGTGTTGGGGCCAAGAGCATGGCACTAGCACCAGTCACAGCCAGCCCTTGACACACGCTAATGTCAAATTAGCATAATGATACTTGAATCGTTGACAAATAGTTACATAAAGTTCCTTGGCTGTCACATTTGCATAATTCCCATGATGACCAAATCCTTACGCTTTAGCCCCTTTACAGTACAGTAAATAAAAAGCTTAACCATGCTATAGCTCCTGCCAGCGAGGCCATGGGTGCATCCCAAACGGCAGCCTACTGTATTTTCCCTTTTGTAGTGGAGTCCATAGGGCTCTGGTCAAAAGTAGTGCACTGTATAGGGAATACGGGAGCCATTCGGACGCACGCGCCACACAACGAGGGGAGATGCTTGGCATGGTCATTATTTGCTGGGAAACGGATTACAGTTCTATTAGGGAGCTCTCAAATTGATTTGGAGCATTGGGCGGACTTGATCTCAGTGAGCAAGGCTGCCGTGGAAGAGCCAGTGGATTAGGAGATTCATGTGAGAATGTTGTTTGAAGCCAAGCAGGCAGGAAGACATGCAGATCCCTCCCATCTGCCTCAGCTTTTCTCTCAGCTCAGAGGAGTCCTTGTGTATGTGTGCCCTTTACAAGAACAAACAAAATCACGGGAAATTGGCAGTAGTGTTAATCTCTTCACGTGTGAAAAGGTGGTGTTTACATGTTGCAGTAGCAATGCATTTTTGTAAAAAAGGTTATTGGGCCATCAACTCCATTATTATTGTAGACCTCCGTGGTGTTGCACTGATATACATGTATACTTAGCGCTACCACTAGGGGGGAGACATTCAGTATTACTGCTGCAAATGCGCGCTTCTCTTCTTCGTACGTTGGTCCGTGACCGTTGGAAGAAGCCCAGTGAAAGGAACAGAAAAGCTAACTCTCCATGTCTCTTTTTTTTTAAATCCTGTTTTCATGTTTGTACGCATGGTCTTTAAAATCTAGAAATAACATGTTTAACTAAACTTGTTGACTTTTCTGGTCATTTTGATATATAATTCGATTGTTGACTGAGTGAAAAGCAAGTGAGATTTTACCATTAACATGAACGTAGCCAAGCTAAGTACAGTGCATTTGGAAAGTATTCAGACCCCTTGACTTTTTCCAAATTTTGTTACATTACAACCTTATTCTAAAATTGATTAAATAGTTTCACCCCCCCATCAATCTGCACACAATACCCCATAATGACAAAGCAAAAACTGCTTTTGTACATTTTTGCAAATGTTTAAAAAGAAAAATGAAATATCACACTTACAGTACATAAATATTCATACCCTTTACTCAGGGGTCAAGCTACATGCTTGGCACACCTGCATTTGGGGAGTTTCTCCCATTTTTCTCTGTAGATCCTATCAGGCTCTGTCAGTATGCTTGGGGAGCGCCACTGCACAGCTATTTTCAGGTTGTCACTCCTGTGTTGTCTTGGCTGTGTGCTTAGAGTCTGAGGTCCTGAGTGCTCTGGAGCAGGTTTTCATCAAGGACCTCTTGCTCCGTTCATCTTTCCCTCGATCCTGACTAGTCTCCCAGTCCCTGCTGCTGAAAAACGTCCCCACAGCATGATGCTGCCACCACCATGCTTCACTGTCGGGATGGTGCCAGGTTTCCTCCTGACGTGACCCTTGGCATTCAGGCCAAAGACTTGAACCAAGCCTTTCCAAATCATGTCCATTCAATTAAACTTGTAGAAACATCTAAAGGATGATCAATGGAAACCGGATGCACCTGAGCTGACAGCCCTATTTTGAATTGAACAGTCAATATTCTGAGATTTGAGAGAAATTGATAAATAAATTAGAAAAACCCAGTTGCTTCTCCCGTGGGAGACCCGGATTCTAATCCCGGCAGGTGCCCGACAGTTGCAAAAGCACACGTGAAACTTTTTCTTACATTCATTTTTTCAGCCCAAAAAATGGTGTGTGTTTGTGTGCGTGTGTTTATACGAGGTTGAACGTGCGCACATAAGAGAGTGTATTTGTGACTGTGTGTGTGAGCGTTGGCTTTGAGACGGTGGGGTGGAACGGCACATTTCCACACACTGATAAGGTGCGTGGCTTGTTAATACGCACAACACTTATTAATAAAGAGTAAATAAATAATGGCTATGCATTTGTCACACCTCCCTTGGAGGTCTGGAAAATGTTGTATTGCAAAAACGGTTGATATGGTCTGATTGGCTCCCAGCAGCAAAAGTCAAACAGGCCAACACGTTCTAAATCGCTCTGGACACACTTTTTTCCTTGTCCCCATTCGTCCACATGGCTGCCGGCTGCGCTTTGCTTCAACGTAAAATATTGTGAAGATTGCCCATTATGTTGTTTTTGTAAGGACACTGTAAGGCAGTGGGAGAACCTATTCAAGTAAATAAGTAGATACATTTCTAAAATGTAAAAAAATATATATATTATTAGCTGGCTGGCTACAGCACACCACTTTGTCGACTAACTCAACTGAGCTGCTATCTAGCTAAGTGAATGAAATATCAAATATGATAATGAAAACCTGCTCCAGAGCACTCAGGACCTCAGACTGGGGTGAAGGTTCACCTTCCAACAGGACAACAACTCTTAAGCACACAGCCAAGACAACACAGGAGTGACAACCTGAAAATAGCTGTGCAGTGGCGCTCCCCAACTTCCTATTAGCTAGCCATCTGGATGTAATTAATAATTGTAAATTAAAAATAGTCTCCAAATGCATTTGTAGATAACAGCCATGGACGAGGGTGGTATTTACAGCCCCACCTGTCAGTAAAAGGGAGAGGGTAGTCTACTTGATAAGGCAGGAAGTCATTTTATGAATATATTCTCCAGTTCCAGGCCCTAGAGGGTTAAACTTTGAAGACAGAGAGATAATAGCAACATCATATTTGGTGCTGTCTAATTGGAGTATAATGAAGCCTGTTTCTTTGTGATGTTTTCTGTCCTCAGATATGAAACGCTGTAAAAGCCTGTTTGCAGATTAAAAGAGAGGTTCTGAGAGAGTAAGGGTATATCCTATGTGCCATGGGATATATGTGTAGGCCTACCTATGTTAGCAAATGTTGTGATTGGGCAGGAATAGAAGTCTGCTCACCCAGCAGGGATCAGTGGAGCAAGGTTGGCCATCGCTGGTACAGAGTTAAACATCACACACAATGTATAAAGCAGGCCAACCCTGCTGGTGATCTGCTGAATGTGCAGGGTTCTGTTTCAGCCCGGCCATAACACACCCGATTCAACTTCAAATCTAATCAGTTGATAATCAAATGTGTGATTGCTAGGCGGGAATAGAAGTCTGCTCATCCAGCAGATCAGGGATCAGTGGAGCAAGGTTGGCAACCGCTGGTACAGAGTTTTGTTTTTGTTCACCTGAAATATGCAAAAATAATAATAGCTGTCTTGTTTCTACTCAAGTATATATTGTTGTTTATATTTTTTTTATTTCACTTTTATTTAACCAGGTAGGCTAGTTGAGAACAAGTTCTCATTTACAACTGCGACCTGGCCAAGATAAAGCAAAGCAGTGCGACAAAAACAAGAACAGAGTTACTGTCACGACTTCCGCCAAAGTCGGCTCCTCTCCTTGTTCGGCTTTCTAGCCATCGCCGCTCCATTTTTCATTGGTCCATTTGTTTTGTCTTGTTCCCTGCACACCTGGTTTTCATTCCCTAATCACACTGCATGTATTTATTCCTCTGTTCCCCTCCATGTCTTTGTGAGAAATTGTTTACTGTTATGTGGTTATTGTGACGCGCCAGGCTATGTTTCCATGTTCCGTGTATGTTCATTTGGTACATTAGGTTTGGTGAGTGTTTTTTCGCGCTTTGCGCTTTTGCCTTTTTGCTGGAGGTTTTGACCCATTTTGCGTCCGTCTGTTTGTTCACTACAGCCTGAAAAAAGTGTGCGCCTGTTCACAGCACTCTGCTCTCCTGCACCTGACTTCGCCACCAGTACACACACCCTTGACAGTTACACATGAGATAAACAAACTCACAGTCAGTAACACAATAGAAAAATCTGTATACAGTGTCTGCAAATTAAGTAAGGAGGTAAGGCAATAAATAGGCCGTAGTGGCGAAGTAATTACAATTTAGCAATTTACACTGGAGTGATATATGTGCAGATGAGGATGTGCAAGTGGAAATACTGGTGTGCAAAAGAGCAGAAAAACAAATATGGGGATGAGGTAGGTAGTTGGTTGGATGGGCTATTTACAGATAGGCTATGTACAGCTGCAGCGATCGGTAAGCTGCTCAACTAAGATGTCTAATCTTTACATAGCAGTTAGGTTATTTGTACATCTTGAAGTGATGAAGTGTTGATTCTTTGACGTAAAGTGTTTAAACTTTTAATTGTTAAACTCTGTTTTATTCTATTGTCACTTTTTCTTAGTATATCAACTATGTGAATCCGTTTTTTACCCTCAGAACAGCCTCAATTCGTCATGTCATGGACTCTACAAGGTGTTGAAAGCGTTCCACAGGGATGCTGGCCCATATTGACTCCAGTGCTTCCTACAATTTTGTCAGGTTGTCTGGAGGTCCTTTGGTTGGTGTACCATTCTTGATACACACAGGAAACTGTTGAGCGTGAAATACCCAGCGGTGTTGCAGTTCTTGACACAAACCGGTGCGCCTGGCAGCTGCTACCATACCCCGTTCAACGGCGCTTCCATCTTTTGTCTTGCCCATTCACCCTCTAAATGGCACATATACACAATCCATATCTCAATTGTCTCAAGGCTTAAAAATCCTTCTTTAACCCGTATCCTCCCCTTCATCAACACTGATTGAAGTGGATTTAACAAGTGACATCAATAAGGGATGTTAGCTTTCACCTGGATTCACTAGGTCAGTCTATGTCATGGAAAGAACATGTTTTGTATACTCAGTGTATGTTCTCAATTAAAAATGAAACCAGTAGACAATGTACAGTATATGAGGCAAACCATATACCATATTTTGTACGTGCCTTTTAACCCTTGTAATTTAGGTACAGTATGAAAAGAAGGAGATGGCAATTAGGCTACAGGAGATGAGTATCACAGGTAACATTTATAAGGTTCATTTTATTTGATTTATTTTAGCAATGTTGCTTGCAAAATGTATTGCAGTTGATCCCATAGATAAACAGTATCACTGACCCTAGATAAACTAGTGACTGGGCTAACACAGCTAACCTTGTAGGTCAATAATATTACGTTTTTATTCAACTGAACAACAATCTAAGTGCAAAATGCAAAAATTCCAGTTCATATAAGAAAATCAGTCAATTTAAATAAATTCATTCGACTTTAATCTATGGATTTCACATGACTGGGAATACAGATATGCATCTGTCGGTCACGGATACCTTTAAAAAAAGGTAGGGGTGTGGATCTGAAAACCAGTCAGTATCTAGTGTGACCGCAATTTGCCTCATGCAGCATGACACATTTCCATGGTATAGCTTTGATCAGGCTGTTGACTGTGGCTTGTGGAATGTTGTCCCACTCCTCTTCAATGGCTGTGCAAAGTTGCTGGATATTTTCAGGAACTGGAACACGCTGTTGTACACGTCAATCCAGAGCATCCCAAACATGCTCAATGGGCGACATGTCTGGTGAATTTGCAAGCCATGGATGAATTGGGACATTTTCAACTTCCTTGCGACATGGGGCTGTGCATTGTCATGCTGAAACATGAGGTGATGGCGGAGGATGAGTGGCACGACAATGGCCCTCAGGATCTCGTCATGGTATCTGTGCAATCAAATTGCCATTAATAAAATGCAATTGTGTTTGTTGTCTGTAGCTTATGCCTGCCCAAACCATAACCCCACCGCCACCATGGGGCACTCTGTCCACAACATTGACATCAACAAACCTGTTGCCCACACAGCGCCATACACGTGGTCTGTGGTTGTTAGGCCGGTTGGACATACTGCCAAATTCTCTGAAACAAATCAAATCAAATGTATTCATATAGCCCTTCTTACATCAGCTGATATCGCAAAGTGCTGTACAGAAACCCAGCCTAAAACCCCAAACAGCAAGCAATGCAGGTGTACAAGCACAGTGGCTTGGAAAAACTTCCTAGAAAGGCCAAAACCTAGGAAGAAACCTAGAGAGGAACCAGGCTATGAGGGGTGGCCAGTCCTCTTCTGGCTGTGCCGGGTGGAGATTATAACAGAACATGGCCAAGATGTTCAAATGTTCATAAATGACCAGCATGGTCAAATAATAATAAACAATGATGGAGGTGGCTTATGGTAGAGAAATGAACATGGCAACAACTCTGTTGGACATTCCTGCAGTCAGCATGCCAATTGCACTCTCCCTCAACTTGTGTTGTGTGACAAAACTGCACATTTTAGAGTGATCTTTTATTGTCCCCAGCACAAGGTGCACCTGTGTAATGATCATGCTGTTTAATCCGTTTCTTGATATGCCACACCTGTCAGGTGGATGGATTATTTTGGGGAAAGAGAAATGCTCACTAACAGGGATGGAGCTCCGCCCAAGCAAGGTATTTGATTGGTTTGACGTGTTTCGCAAGGCATCACTGTTTTACACTGTGTTCCAACCCCTCATTAGCAGTTTTTTGCCATGGAACTTCTTCAGGCTTCCCGTTTAAGGAAACCTGGTTCGCGACAAGGCGAGCGAGGCGATAGTACAGATTTCTCTCTCTGATCCTCCCGCTGTGTATGTTTGTGTGAGTGTGCGCGTCCGTGCGTGCGTGTAGAGGGAGACAGAGAAAATGTTAAATGGGAGAGACAGACAGAGCAGAGTCCAGTCTCTTGTCAGACATTTCAGCACCATGGACAGAGCAAGAGAGCATAACCCTCTATTACTGAAACACATTGTCATTCACTCCAATTGAATAACATCCTATATCAATTATTATTGCACAATAATTGTACAATATTCCCCCAAACAGTCAGAAGTCAAACGTAATTTGTAGCTTCTAATAATTTAGGTAGGAATTGAGATCATCTTTACCTGATCCGAGACCTGTTCTTACAGGAACTTGTGAATTTTGCCTCCATCAAGAAAAGGAATAACAGACTTTTTGAGGCGCTGTCAAAACCAGTAGGGCTTATATAGCTGCCAATCATGCCATCTATTGAATAAACCTAGAAGTAGATACAGTAGAGCCATGTGAAATCTGATAATGTAAGTTGCATGTGTCAAACTCATTCCATGGAGGGCCGAGTGTCTGGGTTTTTGTTTTTCCCTTGTACTTGAGTGATGAATTAAGGTCACTAATTAGTAAAGAACTCCCTTCACCTGGTTGTCTAGATCTAAATTGAAAGAAAAAACAAACACCTGCAGACACTAGGCCCTCCATGGAATGGGTTTGACACCCCTAGTGGTTAAAGCATTGGACTAGTAACCGGAAGGTTGCAAGTTCAAACCCCCGAGCTGACAAGGGACAAATCTATTGTTCTGTCCCTGAACAGGCAGTTAATCCACTGTTCCTAGGCCGTCATTGAAAATAAGAATTTGTTCTTAACTGACTTGCCTAGTTAAATAAAGGTAAAATAAAAATAAATATAAGTAGTGTACTAGTATAGGGGCTGTTCAGAAGTCTTCATTCCCGTCCTCACAGTGAAATGTCCTCTCCCAGGACTGTAGCGTAAAACCATGTTACAGTAATGAGTGTAACAGCTATACTACTCCCCAGCACTGTTTTCTCAGACACAGGAACAGATTTTTGTCAGGAAGCAGAAATTCTCCTTTCATCCTGAATTTTTTTGAGTCGCTTAGCAACAGGTTTGCAGGATGACTGAAGCTCAGTTCAGCAGCAAGGGGATGGGGGGAGTTCAGCCATGTATGTTATCATGACAGGGTGTTGGAGAGGGGAGGGTGTGTGTGTGTATGTGTATGAATGTATGTGTTCATATTCCAACAATGGAGGCTGGTGGGAGGAGCTATAGGTTGATGGGCTTATTGTACTGGCTGGAATGGAATTAATGGACCGGAGTCAAACGTGGTTTCCATATGTTTTGATACCATTCAATTAATTCCATTCCAGCCATTACAATTAGCCGATCCTCTTATAGCTCCTCCCACCAGCCTCCACTGTACTCCAAGTGTTTACAGGGAAGAGGTGGTTGTGTGTGGTTTATGGGTTTGAATGCTTTCATTACGTCTTAAGCCAAGCATTGACAGAGATGAAGAGGTGTGTGTGTGTCTGTGCGTGTGTGGCAAGTAGTTCTGCTTTGAGCAAAAGCTTTATCATGTCAGCTATGGGTGCTAACGAAACAAAACTTCCTAACAGCAGAGTGATTGTGTGTGGGGGAGATCTGGAAGTGTGTGTGTGTGTGTTGTGTTCACGGAAGTCTATAAGTATAAGAGTTGGTAATGTAGATGTCACCTCTAACCACTGACCTAGGGTCACATATAATATAGATAGATAGATAGATAGATAGATAGATAGATAGATAGATAGATAGATAGATAGATAGATAGATAGATAGATAGATAAAAAAAATTAAAAAGCCCCTTTCTCAGGACCCTGTCTCTCAAAGATAATTTGTAAAAATCAAAATAACTTCACAGATCTTCATTGTAAAGTGTTTAAACGCTGTTTCCCATGCCATAAACAATTAATGAACATGCACATGTGGAACGGTCGTTAAGACACTAACAGCTTACAGACGGTAGGCAATCAAGGTCACAGTTATGAAAACTTAGGACACTAAAGAGGTCTTTCTACTGACTCTGAAAAATACCAAAAGAAAGATGCCCAGGGTCCCTGCTCATCTGCATAAACGTGCCTTAGGCATGCTGCAAGGAAGCATGAGGACTGCAGATGTGGCCAGGGCAATAAATTGCAATCTCCGTACTCTGAGACTCCTAAGACAGCGCTACAGGACAGACAGCTGATCGTTCTCACGGTGGCAGACCACGTGAAACAACACCTACGCAGGATCGGTACATCCGAAAATCACACCTGCGGTACAGGTACAGGATGGCAACAACAATCAACAACAATCCCTCCACAACAAACAACAATCCCTCTATCAGTGCTCAGACTGTCCGCAATAGGCTGAGAGAGGCTGGACTGAGGGCTTGTAAGCCTGTTGTAAGACAGGTCCTCACCAGACATCACCGGCAACAACGTCGCCTATGGGCACAAACCTACCGTCACTGGACCAGACAGGACTAGCAAAAAGTGGTCTTCTCTGACGATTGGCGGTTTTGTCTCAACAGGGATGATGGTCGGATTCACGATTATCATCAAAGGAATGAGCGCTGAGCTTGTTGTCATTTCAGGCAATCTCAACGCTGTGCGTTACAGGGAAGACATCCTCCTCCCTCATGTGGTACCCTTCCTGCAGGCTCATCCTGACATGACTCTCCAGCATGACAATGCCACCAGCCATACTGCTCGTTCTGTGCCTTCCTGCAAGACAGGAATGTCAGTGTTCTGCCATGGCCAACGAAGAGCCCTGACCTCAATCCCATTGAGCACGTCTGGAACCTGTTTGATCGGAGGGTGAGAGCTCGGGCCATTCCCCCCTTAAGCAGAATGAAAATTATATTCACCTGAAGTGCTGGTACTGCTTGATCTGTGGCAGCGGCCTGAAGTACAGAGTTAGGTGTTGTTCCCAGCCATAGCTTTCCACCAGCACCGTACCATCCTCCAGTTCAACCAGCTGTGAGATGTTGACCCCTGTCACAGTGCTGTCTTTCACAAAACCAGCACTCTCAGACAAAGTGGAAATCATGTTGGAGGTCAATTAAATAATCAAAACGTGTTGTTTATGCTTTACATACCAAGTATTCTGCCCTTGAGTTGCGTTCCCATGCAAAACTAGACAGATAGCTAACAACTAAGTCTTCAATAAAACTCCCAAGGCGTGACTTTTCTTGAATGAATATATTGAAAACGTTTATGTTGTGAAACTGCAAAATACAGAAAATAATATACTTTAGTATTCAATTCACACCGACATACTGTAGCTGTACATTAAACATGTGAAGTTGCATAAATACAAAGTACGCGCTAGGGTACCATGCATCTGGCATGATGCCAAACCATATAGCTAATTGTTACTCTGCTTCTATGCGTGCAGAACAAATTCTCTACTTTCTGTTTGCGTGGTCTTTCTAAGTACCAGAAAGCTCCACGAGAGGGCAAATAACACCATTGAACACAATGAAAATCCAATTTAACCATTAAAATAAAAGAATCTGTTACCTTCTAACAGGATGGCAGCACACCAAGTGTTGCAATCGAATCCTTGTAGAGACGCCACACTGTTGCTTTTGTCACATAGGATGGCAGCAGCTTTCCACCAAAATGTTTGTGTCCTTGGTGGTGTCCTGGTTATACTATTGCATTATCCTCTGCATAGTTGTTGATGAAGTTCACCACTCGCAGCAAGTCCTTATGCTTCAGGTGTAACCTGTGCTTGCTTGGGCCAGCTCTCTTTTTGATGGGAGGCATTAGATCATTCTCCTTGTATGACTGGTGGAGCAGAGTCAGGTGTGTTCTACTGATGCTGAAAGACAAATTCCAGATTCAAATGTTTTCGTAGTATTATACAATAAATAGCCGTAATCACCGTCAGACACAACTGGCTAACTTGATAAGTCAGCCAGCTAAATAACAGTACGTTTTAACTTGGGGTCTAGCTAGCTATCTAAACAATGAATCCTAATGCCAATCCATAGAGTACTAGCAATACAAACCAATTGCCATAGCTAGCTAAATTTAACCAAATATGTACAACGTTAGCTAGTTAACTAGCTAACTTTAAGCTATAACTAGCAATGCGAAATGGCATTCTGAGAACATTACTACACACAGATCATAAACGTAATGTTAGCTAGTGAGACGTCTAACGCCAGCTAGCTAACAGTAAGCTTTAACTTACAATGATAACAACTTTCTGATCAAATTATGAACCTATAATATCTGAAAATGTAGCTAGACTCTTACCCGGATACATGGATGAATGCTTCATAGCAGATCCGGTTAGGTTGTTTTCATGTTATCCAGAGAGTTTCGTGACTGTAACTGTGCTCCTCGCAACAATTGAATTACGTTTATCTCCCAACGTTTACTGACACCGGCCTCATTCAACGGTGTTGATAGTTGGTAAATTCATCAGTTATTTTGCACTCTGGCACACTCAAACGAGAGTGCTCTCAAACAGTTGTTGCAGTGACGTTCTATTGAAATGGATAGTTGCATAGTGGAGTCTTTTTGTTAAGATTTACTACACGATACATTGGGATTAAAAATAAAAAAACATTTATAAAATATATGTTCAGTTGAAGTCAGAAGTTTACATCTTAGCCAAATACATTTAAACTCAGTTTTTCACAATTCCTGATATTTAATTAGAGTAAAAATTCCCTGTCTTAGGTCAGTTAGGATCACCACTTTATTTTTGAGAATGTGAAATGTCAGAATAATATTAGAGAGAATGATTTATTTCAGCTTTTCTTTCTTTCATCACATTCCCAGCGTGTCAGAAGTTTACATACACTCAATTAGTATTTGGTAGCAATGCCTTTAAATTGTTTAACTTGGGTCAAACGTTTCAGGTAGCCTTCCACAACCTGTCCAGAATAAGTTGGGTGAATTTAGGCCCATTCCTCCTGACAGAGCTGGTGTAACTGAGTCAGGTTTGTAGGCCTCCTTGCTCGCACACGCTTTTTCAGTTCTGTCCACACATTCTCTATAAGATTGAGGTCAGGGCTTTTTGATGGTCACACCAATAACTTGACTTTGTTGTCCTTGAGCCATTTTGCCACAACTTTGGAAGTATGCTTGGGGTCATTGTCCATTTGGAAGACCCATTTGCGACCAAGCTTTAACTTCCTGACTGATGTCTTGAGGTGTTGCTTCAATATCAATATCAATATCAATATCCACATACTTTTCCTCCTCATGATACCATCTATTTTGTGAAGTGCACCAGTCCCTCCTACAGCAAAGCACCCTCACAACTTGATGCTGCCACCCACGTGCTTCACAGTTGGGATGGTATTCTTCGGCTTGCAAGCCTCCCCCTTTTCCCTTCAAAAATAACGATGGTCATTATGGCCAAACAGTTCTATTTTTGTTTCATCAGACCAGAGGACATTTCTCCAAAAAGTATGATCTTTGTCCCCATGGGCAGGTGCAAACCGTACTCTGGCTTTTTATTATGGGGGTTTTGGAGCAGTGGCTCCAAGTAGGCAGTGGAGTTACAACGGACTATACTAAACAAGTTAAATGTCTTACCTGTGATTAAATGTTTTCCATGCACACATGATCTCAATTTCCCACTCTCCCATGCCGAATAGCCTGAAGCCACAGGGCTTCTTCTCGCAGGGTCTATATCCATACGTTTGGGTTCATTGCAAACCGTAGGTCAGGATTTGTGTCCTGGTTACATGTATATTGAACAACACAGCAGCTTTTCGGCATGTTTTGTTATTTATGTAAGGTAAAAAAAATCTATGACGATGTTGGCTCTTTTACAATGAGGGTCAATGGGAATTCATGTATGTTTTCCCCAATTTTTCGGAGTGGCTGAGGGGAATTCCTTATTGTTACGTGAATATTGACTCGGACTATGCCCTATGTCTTAATGGTGGTTATGTGGACAAGCAGAGATGGAGAGTCAAATCCAAACAACTTTAACATTAAAATACAAAACTACATTTTCCCCCCCAATGAGGTAACTTGTTGTGAAACAGTCCAGACAATAGAGGACATATCAATCACAAAACAAAACTTTTTGTGTGACTATTTGTGGGAGTAGAAGTAGGGGAGAACCAAGATGAAAGTAACACTCCCATTTTCTCAGATGACACGGAAGCTAAAATGACGGAGTGAACTCAGCATGTGCCTAATGCAGTGGATGATCTCCCTGCAATAAAACAAACCAGTCCGAACATGTTTAGCCCAGGTATCAACAAAAAGTGGTTTTGAGCGATGTATGGAAAAAAACAGACCCAGACATGTTTTTAGAGTTGTGTTTAGTTGTTTAAGGTTCCATACATATGTCATTTTCTTAACCCATGTTAGCTATTCTTGGATGTTAGCCTGTGAGAAGTTACAGGAGAGACGGGAGGGAAGAAAGTAACACAATGTTAAAGCTCTAACATGTAAGTCTTTGGGAAACCTGACCAAATTCACAGAAATGTGAGTTTATACAGTGGGGCAAAAAAGTATTTAGTCAGCCACCAATTGTGCAAGTTCTCCCACTTAAAAAGATGAGAAAGGCCTGTAATTTTCATCATAGGTACACTTCAACTATGACAGACAAAATGAGGGAAAAAAATCCAGAAAATCACATTGTAGGATTTTTTATGAATTTATTTGCAAATTATGGTGGAAAATAAGTATTTGGTCAATAACAAAAGTTTATTTTAATACTTTGTTATATACCCTTTGTTGGCAATGACGGAGGTCAAACATTTTCTGTAAGTTTTCACAAGGTTTTCACACACTGTTGCTGGTATTTTGGCTCATTCCTCCATGCAGATCTCCTCTAGAGCAGTGATGTTTTGGGGCTGTTGCTGGGCAACACGGACTTTCAACTCCCTCCAAAGATTTTCTATTGGGTTGAGATCTGGCTGACTAAATACTTTTTTGCCCCACTGTATATCTGTCATTCTCATTGAAAGCAAGTCTATGTTTATGCAAACTATTAGAATTCTAGCAACCAGGAAATTAATTAGTCTGCTTCTCACGTGAGCGTCTATCGACAGATTAGTGGTTAAAAATATATATTTTTTGATTCTGGGGTTCAATTACCTTGTGTCAAGCCATGGAAATGTGATAAGCATGATGTGTTTGCCATTTGTGAAGAGAATAAAAATGTTTATTCTTTCAAGACACAAGGAGAGTGCATGACTAGGACAGCTGGAGAGCATCTGATTGGTAGGGCTAAGCATGAATAGTCATTTTTTAATTTAGATTTATTAGGATCTCAATTAGTCGACGCCAATGGCGACAGTCAGAATTGAAGGAATGATGGATGGTGCTAAATACAGGGAAATTCTTGAGGGAAACCTGTTTCAATCTTCCAGAGATTTGAGACTGAGCCTCAGCATACTGCTAAAGCAACACTTGCGTGGTTTAAGGGGACACATTTAAATGTCTTGGAATGGCTTAGTCAAAGCCCAGACCTCAATCCAATTGAGAATCTGTGGTATGACTTAAAGATTGTTGTACACCAGTGGAACCCATTCAACTTGAAGGAGCTGGAGAAGTTTTGCCTTGAGGAATGGGCAAAAATCCCAGTGACTAGATGTGCCAAGCTTATAGAGATATACCCCAATAGACTTGCAGTTGCAATTGCTGCAAAAGGTGGCTCTACAAAGTGTTGACTATGGTGGGATGAATAGTTATGCACGCTCAAGTTTTCCATTTTTTTTGTCTTATTTCTTGTTTGTTTCACAATAAATAATATGTTGCATCTTGAAAGTGGTACGCATGTTGTGTAAAGCAAGTGATACAAACCACCCAAAAATCTATTTTAATTCCAGGTTGTAAGGCAACAAAATAGGAACAATGCCAAGGGGGTGAATACTTTCGCAAGCCACTGTAGCTAGCCTTTAGCATAAGTCAGCTGGAACACAAGTTTACTGTTACATATCTTATTGAACCTTTATTTTAGCAGGGGGGTGAGCACATATCTAAACTCAGCAAAAAAAGAAACGTCCTCTCACTGTCAACTGCTTTTATTTTCAGCAAACTTAACATGTGTAAATATTTCTATGAACATAACAAGATTCAACAACTGAGACAAACTGAACAAGTTCCACAGACATGTGACCAACGGAAGTGGAATAATGTGTCCCTGAACAAAAGGGTTGCGTTAGCATATAGAAATGTATATTATCAAACATAACTATGCTATATTTGATCTTTGGGACCCTCAGGATGACAAATCAGAGTAATATTACTGAATGTAAGTACATTATATACCGTCAGAGGTGAATGTATTAAACCAGTTGCTGTGATAAAAGTGTTTTGTTGTTGTGCACTCTCCTCAAACAATAGCGTGGTATTTTTCCCCCGCTGTAATAGCTACTGTAAATTAGACACTGCAGACACATTAACAATCATTTAAGCCTTCTGACCATATAAGACGTGTCTTTGTTAGCTTTTGTTTACAACGCCATTCTAGTGATATATCACATATTGAGCAGCAACTGTCCTGATTTCAGGACACTGATCCAGTAGAGTTAACAACCCTTTGACTGGATGCTGAGTGATCATACGCATATATATATATATATATATATATATATATATATATATATATATATATATATATATATATATATATATATAGCATCCAGTCAAATATATATATATATGGGGATGCAGTTATTCAAATAATAGAGCAAGTGGCTATACAACTATACATACATATACATAACCTGGCTGCTTAATTATGACAAAAGTCATACAACTAAGGATGTCTATTTCAACCCTGTTACAGTAGCCTAAACCTATCGCTGTTATATTGAACTGGGTGAATGGAATATGAATGAGAGTCATCCAATATGCTGGAATAGAAATAAGGCCATCCTCATGAAAAAAAATGTCCTTCCTCATCTTAAACGGCGCTGACCGGGACTCATCTGATGTGACCACCATTTGCCTCGTGCGGCGCGACACATCTCCTTGGCATAGTGTTGATCAGGCTGTTGATTCTGGCCTGTGCAATGTTGTCCCACTTCTCTTCAATGGCTGTGCGAAGTTGCTGAATATTTGCGGGAACTGGAACACGCTGTTGTACACATCGATCCAGAGCATCCCAAACATGCTCAATGGGTGACATATCTGGTGAGTATGCAGGCCATGGAAGAACTGGGACATTTTCATCTTCCAGGAATTGTGTATGGATCCGTGTGATATAGGGCTGTGCATTATCATGCTGAAATATGAGGTGATGGAAGTGGATGAACGGCACGACAATGGGCCTCAGGATCTCATCACAGTATCTCTGCCCAAAATCATAACTCCACCGCCATCATGGAGCACACTTCAGCAAACTGCTCGCCCACAAGACGCCATACACGTTGTATGCGGTTGTGAGGTCGGTTGGACGTACTGCCAAATTCTCTAAAATTACATTGGTAGTGGCTTATGGTAGAGAAATGAGCATTCAATTCTCTGGCAACAGCTCTAGCAACACACACACACACACACACACACAACAACAACAACAACAACAACAAGCTCAGAGGTTCAACAGTTGTTCCATCCCCGAGCCCAAGTCAAGAGAATACTTGATGTGTGAATGCGTATACAGATTGGTTGTTTCAGAAGGCATGCCAAAATGAGCAGGAATGGGAAGATTTGAATAACCAATATCTAGTCCTAGCTGATGGAGCTCGGATACTCCCCTTCCCCCCAACACACACACACACACACACAGGTTCCCCATTGTGACCCATTTTCCCAAGCACCTCTGTGCAGTCAGACCGTTAGATTATTCTGTGCCGCCAGGTACACAATAATTTTCCCCCTCTCTGATTGTTCCAGTGTGACTCCCTCCCCATGGTTTACTGCAGCTAGTGTTGCCAGCACCGACACTACCTGGGTGGGGATACTCCACCGAAATTCCCACTGGCTAAGTACGAAATCATCAAAGTTCTCATTAGCAGCTTTAATAAAAACCTTGTCTTTTTGCTCACCCATCCGGGGGCTTTGGCTTTTGGACCAACCCTGCCAGACTTTTGAGGGGGCGATGCTGCTTTAGTGGGTCTCTGACCACATTCACCTTTCTGTCTTGGCTGCGTCGGCTACTTGCAGTAGGCCTATAAAATTGACTTCTCTAGTGGGTGGGTCGCTCCGGTGGGTGTCTAGGATATAGGGTTGGCACCGTTCCATCATGATAGGACAAAAAATAAACCAACTACATTTTTGTATTTTTAAATGTGTATCCCATATCTGTGCAAAAGTATAGACTCTCGCTCTGTCACAACTCCTGCCACAACACAACTCCTGCTCACTTAATTCATCACATTTTTACAATCACACAAAACACACATACAGTGCCTTGCGAAAGTATTCGGCCCCCTTGAACTTTGCGACCTTTTGCCACATTTCAGGCTTCAAACATAAAGATATAAAACTGTATTTTTTTGTGAAGAATCAACAACAAGTGCGACACAATCATGAAGTGGAACGACATTTATTGGATATTTCAAACTTTAACAAATCAAAAACTGAAAAATTGGGCGTGCAAAATTATTCAGCCCCCTTAAGTTAATACTTTGTAGCGCCACCTTTTGTTGCGATTACAGCGGTAAGTCGCTTGGGGTATGTCTCTATCAGTTTTGCACATCGAGAGACTGAAATGTTTTCCCATTCCTCCTTGCAAAACAGCTCGAGCTCAGTGAGGTTGGATGGAGAGCATTTGTGAACAGCAGTTTTCAGTTTTTTCCACAGATTCTCGATTGGATTCAGGTCTGGACTTTGACTTGGCCATTCTAACACCTGGATATGTTTATTTTTGAACCATTCCATTGTAGATTTTGCTTTATGTTTTGGATCATTGTCTTGTTGGAAGACAAATCTCTGTCCCAGTCTCAGGTCTTTTGCAGACTCCATCAGGTTTTCTTCCAGAATGGTCCTGTATTTGGCTCCATCCATCTTCCCATCAATTTTAACCATATTCCCTGTCCCTGCTGAAGAAAAGCAGGCCCAAACCATGATGCTGCCACCACCATGTTTGACAGTGGGGATGGTGTGTTCAGGGTGATGAGCTGTGTTGCTTTTACGCCAAACATAACGTTTTGCATTGTTGCCAAAAAGTTCAATTTTGGTTTAATCTGACCAGAGCACCTTCTTCCACATGTTTGGTGTGTCTCCCAGGTGGCTTGTGGCAAACTTTAAACAACACTTTTTATGGATATCTTTAAGAAATGGCTTTCTTCTTGCCACTCTTCCATAAAGGCCAGATTTGTGCAATATACGACTGATTGTTGTCCTATGGACAGAGTCTCCCACCTCAGCTGTAGATCTCTGCAGTTCATCCAGAGTGATCACGGGCCTCTTGGCTGCATCTCTGATCAGTCTTCTCCTTTTATGAGCTGAAAGTTTAGAGGGACGGCCAGGTCTTGGTAGATTTGCAGTGGTCTGATACTCCTTCCATTTCAATATTATCGCTTGCACAGTGCTCCTTGGGAAATAGTTTTGTATCCAAATCCGGCTTTAAACTTCTTCACAACAGTATCTCGGACCTGCCTGGTGTGTTCCTTGTTCTTCATGATGCTCTCTGCGCTTTTAACGGACCTCTGAGACTATCACAGTGCAGGTGCATTTATACGGAGACTTGATTACACACAGGTGGATTGTATTTATCATCATTAGTCATTTAGGTCAACATTGGATCATTCAGAGATCCTCACTGAACTTCTGGAGAGAGTTTGCTGCACTGAAAGTAAAGGGGCTGAATAATTTTGCACGCCCAATTTTTCAGTTTTTGATTTGTTAAAAAAGTTTGAAATATCCAATAAATGTCGTTCCACTTCATGATTGTGTCCCACTTGTTGTTGATTCTTCACAAAAAATACAGTTTATATCTTTATGTTTGAAGCCTGAAATGTGGCAAAAGGTCGCAAAGTTCAAGGGGGCCGAATACTTTTGCAAGGCACTGTACACACCCATACATACCAGCATACTGAGCCTTCTATATGCTCTGTTTGTAGTGTTTTTATTTCTACCTTCTTGATTCCATACAGTTTTTTAAATTCCTCATCAATCTGTGGAGCCTTAACAGTTCTAACACTCAGTTTTGGTGGATGTTTATCAATAATTGGAAGAAGCAATTTAATAAATTCATCAAGTGCAGTGTCTGGATGCTCCTTATTAATTACATCAGACCAACAAATATTTTTAACATCATCCACATAAGAGTCACAGGTAAAGTTTTGGTATGATCTGTTAAGGCCCAGTTTAGGGAACTTTGGCTTTCCTGGATATAGCCACTATATTTGAATCACTGCATCCAATGGGTACGGATACAGCTTTAGAACAAAGTAAAAATGTGATTAATACATGTGGAGGATCATGTTCCTGTTGTGTTTGTAGACACCCTGGTAGGATGATTAATAACCTGAACCAGATTACAGGCACTGGTTACAGTGAGAAACTTCCTCTTGAGCAGCGGACAGCTTGATGAAAACCAGTCAATATTCAGGTTCCCTAAAAAGTAGACCTCTCCATTTACATCACATACACTATCAAGTAGAGGTCGACCGATTAATCGGAATGGCCGATTATTTAGGGCCGATTTCAAGTTTTCATAACAATCGGAAATCTGTATTTTTGGGCGCTGATTTTGCCGATATTTT
Source organism: Oncorhynchus gorbuscha (assembly GCF_021184085.1). NCBI lineage: Eukaryota > Metazoa > Chordata > Actinopteri > Salmoniformes > Salmonidae > Oncorhynchus > Oncorhynchus gorbuscha. The sequence continues at coordinate 24,825,102 of NC_060183.1, forward strand.
TTTGTTTTGTTTTTGTTTTATACCTTTATTTTACTAGGCAAGTCAGTTAAGAACATATTCTTATTTTCAATGACGGCCTAGGAACAGTGGGTTAACTGCCTTGTTCAGGGGCAGAACTACAGATTTTTACCTTGTCAGTGTCACCCCCTGACCTTAGAGCTTTTTATGTCTCTATTTTGGTTTGGTCAGGGTGTGATTTGGGTGGGCATTCTATGTTCTTTTTTCTGTGTTTTTGTATTTCTTTGTTTTGGCCAGGTATGGTTCCCAATCAGCTGACTATCGTTGTCTCTGATTCGGAACCATACTTAGGTAGCTTTTCCCCACAGGGTTTTTCTGGGGAGTTGTTTTCTGTTTTGTGTTTTTGCACCTGACAGGACTGTTTTGGTTTTCATTCATTCACTTTGTTATTTTGGTTATCTAGTGTTCAGTTGAAATAAAGTATGAACACTTACCACGCTGCACTTTGGTCTCCTTCTACTTCATACGAATACCGTTACAGAATTACCAACCACCAAAGGACCAAGCAGCATGGAAGAGAGGACTGGACATGGGAGGACATCCTGGATGGCAAGGGATCCTACACATGGGAGGAGATCCTGGCTGGAAGGGATCGCCTCCCATGGGAACAGGTGGAGGCAGCCAGGAGAGCGGAGGCAGCAGGAAAAGGGAACCAGCGTTATGAGGGAACACGGCTGGCAAGGAAGCCCGAGAGGCAGCTTGGTGGAGTCAGGTTGGAGACCTGAGCCCACTCCCCGTGCTTACCGTGGCGAGCAGGTGACTGGTCAGGCCCCGGGCTATGGGGTGAGGCGCACTGTGTCTCGGCCGAGCATTCACGGGCCGGTGTGCTCGGTGCCAGCGTGCCGCTGTGGAAGTGGGCATCCAGCCAGAACGGGTGGTGTCAGCTCTGCGCTCGAGACTGCCAGTGCGCCTCCACGGCCGAGTGTATCCGGTGCCTCAACCAAGGAAGAGGCCTCTGGTATGTCTCCCCAGCCTGGTGAGTCCTGTGCCTATGCCCAGTTCGGAGCCTCCAAAGACGCCCTTCGGTCCGGAGCCTCCAGAGACGCCCTTCTGTCCGGAGCCTCCAGAGACGCCCTTCGGTCGATGGGTAACGCTGCTTCGAGTGTGGCTGTTGTCGAGGTGTTCCTGGTTCGAGCCCAGGTAGGGGCAAGGAGAGGGACGGAAGCTATATTGTTACACTGGCAATACTAAAGTGCCTATAAGAACATCCAATAGTCAAAGGTATATGAAATACAAATGGTATAGAGAGAAATAGTCCTATAAATACTATATTAACTACAACCTAAAACCTCTTACCTTGGAATATTGAAGTCTCATGTTAAATGGAACCACCAACTTTCATATGTTCTCATGTTCTGAGCAAAGAACTCAAACGTTAGCTTTTATTACATGGCACATATTGCACTTTTACTTCTCCAACACTTTGTTTTTGCATTATTTAAACCAAATTGAATATGTTTCATTATTTATTTGAGGCTACATGGATTTTTATTGATGTATTATATTAAGTTAAAATACGTGTTCATTCAGTATTGTTGTAATTGTCATTATTACAAATAAATAAATAAAAATCTGCTTTTTTTGGTCCTCTGATAATCGGTATCAGCGTTGAAAAATCATAATCGGTCGACCTCTACTATCAAGCATTTCACACACATTATTTAGATACTGACTGTTAGCACCTGGTGCTGCAAACCTGCAAACACAACACTTCAATAACACTTGACATGAAATCTCCTTCTATAGCTCAGTTGGTAGAGCATGGCGCTTGTAACGCCAGGGTAGTGGGTTCGATCCCCGGGACCACCCATACGTAGAATGTATGCACACATGACTGATAAAAGTGTCTGCTAAATGGCATATATTATTATTATTATTATTAATTATAGAGATATGACTCTGAATATATACAGCAACACCTCCCCCATAAGCATTCCTGTCTCTTGTATAGACATTACAGTGCCTTGCGAAAGTATTCGGCCCCCTTGAACTTTGCGACCTTTTGCCACATTTCAGGCTTCAAACATAAAGATATAAAACTGTATTTTTTGTGAAGAATCAACAACAAGTGGGACACAATTATGAAGTGGAACGACATTTATTGGATATTTCAAACTTTTTTAACACATCAAAAACTGAAAAATTGGGCGTGCAAAATTATTCAGCCCCTTTACTTTCAGTGCAGCAAACTCTCTCCAGAAGTTCAGTGAGGATCTCTGAATGATCCAATGTTGACCTAAATGACTAATGATGATAAATACAATCCACCTGTGTGTAATCAAGTCTCCGTATAAATGCACCTGCACTGTGATAGTCTCAGAGGTCCGTTAAAAGCGCAGAGAGCATCATGAAGAACAAGGAACACACCAGGCAGGTCCGAGATACTGTTGTGAAGAAGTTTAAAGCTGGATTTGGATACAAAACGATTTCCCAAGCTTTAAACATCCCAAGGAGCACTGTGCAAGCGATAATATTGAAATGGAAGGAGTATCAGACCACTGCAAATCTACCAAGACCTGGCCGTCCCTCTAAACTTTCAGCTCAAACAAGGAGAAGACTGATCAGAGATGCAGCCAAGAGGCCCATGATCACTCTGGATGAACTGCAGAGATCTACAGCTGAGGTGGGAGACTCTGTCCATAGGACAACAATCAGTCGTATATTGCACAAATCTGGCCTTTATGGAAGAGTGGCAAGAAGAAAGCCATTTCTTAAAGATATCCATAAAAAGTGTTGTTTAAAGTTTGCCACAAGCCACCTGGGAGACACACCAAACATGTGGAAGAAGGTGCTCTGGTCAGATTAAACCAAAATTGAACTTTTTGGCAACAATGCAAAACGTTATGTTTGGCGTAAAAGCAACACAGCTCATCACCCTGAACACACCATCCCCACTGTCAAACATGGTGGTGGCAGCATCATGGTTTGGGCCTGCTTTTCTTCAGCAGGGACAGGGAAGATGGTTAAAATTGATGGGAAGATGGATGGAGCCAAATTCAGGACCATCCTGGAAGAAAACCTGATGGAGTCTGCAAAAGACCTGAGACTGGGACAGAGATTTGTCTTCCAACAAGACAATGATCCAAAACATAAAGCAAAATCTACAATGGAATGGTTCAAAAATAAACATATCCAGGTGTTAGAATGGCCAAGTCAAAGTCCAGACCTGAATCCAATTGAGAATCTGTGGAAAGAACTGAAAACTGCTGTTCACAAATGCTCTCCATCCAACCTCACTGAGCTCGAGCTGTTTTGCAAGGAGGAATGGGAAAAAATGTCAGTCTCTCGATGTGCAAAACTGATAGAGACATACCCCAAGCGACTTACCGCTGTAATCGCAACAAAAGGTGGCGCTACAAAGTATTAACTTAAGGGGGCTGAATAATTTTGCACGCCCAATTTTTCCGTTTTTGATTTGTTAAAAATGTTTGAAATATCCAATAAATGTCGTTGCACTTCATGATTGTGTCCCACTTGTTGTTGATTCTTCACAAAAAAATACAGTTTTATATCTTTATGTTTAAAGCCTGAAATGTGGCAAAAGGTCGCAAAGTTCAAGGGTGCCAAATACTTTCCAAGGCACTGTATATCCTTGTATTGCTACTGCTGTATCATCAAAGGAATTATCTAAGTGAGTCTCAGAAATGGCTAATATATTCATGTTATCTGATGTTAGCAAGTTATTGATTTCCTTAACCTTATTTCTAAGGCTACATATATTCATATGAGCTATTTTCAGCCCTTTCCTGGGTAGCTTATCAGAGATAGACGTAATATGGAAAAGAGAAAATAGAGCAAGAGAGAAAAAAAAATCAGCAGTCCATTAATCAGTTGGTGTGTGTGCTGCGTTGTTGAAGCTGCGAACCTATAGGCTTGGCATCTTTTCAATGCGTTTAGGAGGGAGGGTGGACAATGAGCCTGTCATAGGGGATGTAAGCAATGTCCCCACGCGCTCTGCCAGCTTTCATGACTGGGATAAATTCTTTCATCTTCTGGTGCACAGCTTCGGGATAATCCTAATTGAAAGTGGGGAAAGACATCTCCTACTACATTCCCATTAACGTGAGATGTGAAAATGATGGTTAATATAGCTATTATGTGATCTATTTGAGGCCAACGTAATATTGTAAGGCAAAATATGGTGGTGCACAACATTGCGATGTTGACGCATGGTTCATTTTCATACATTTCTAACCTATAGCATGAAATCGACACAAACATGAAATGATTAAGTAACAAGCATTACAAACCAGAAACATGGAGATAACACCGATATTGTGCACTTCTCGCCAGCTGTTACTTCCATCCGAAAGCTGTGTATCTCCGGCCCCTCCAGCGGGTGATGGATAATGGGTGATGGATAATGGGTGATGGATAATGGCTCTGGAGACGATGGCTGCAGTTATACGGCCTCGTAACCAATTGTGCTATTTTCGGTGTTTTTACGCATTGTTTGTAAATGACTTCGTACATATTGTTTCTTCTACCGTCTCTTATGCCTGAAAAGAGCTTCTGGATATCAGAACAGCGATTACTCACCTCACTCTTTATTGAGTCTGATGCAAAGATATACTGCTGCTCCAAATCTTTGTTTTTCCGCATAAAGAGGAAACGGAGATACAGGGGCCGTATATCCAGGTGCCTTGTGAGAATTCTATTGGCCAATGTGCAATCACTGGGGAATAAACTGGATGAGCTCTGTTCGAGACTATCCTATAACGGGACATTAAAAACTATGATATCTTATGTTTCATGAGTCATGGCTGAACAGCGACATGGATAATATACACTTGGCTGAGTTTCCCTTTCATCGGCAAGACCGAACAGCTACCTCTGGTAAGATAAGACAAGGGGTGGTGATCTATGTCTATTTGTAAATAACAGCTTGTGCGTGATGTCTAATATTGAGAAAGTCTTGAGGTTTTGCTCGCTTGAGGTAGAGTACCTTATGATAAGCTGTAGACCACACTATCTACTAAGAGAATTTTCATCTATATTTTTCATCTATATTAATCTATTTACCACCAAAAAACGATGCTGGCACTAAGACCAGTATAAGGCCATAAACAAACAAGTGGCTGGGGACTCTAATACAGGCAAATGTTTTACCTAATTTCTACCAGCATGTCCCGTGTGCAACCAGAGGAAAAACTCTAGACCAACTTTACTCCGCACGTAGAGACGTGTACAAAGCTCTCCCTTGCCCTCCATCTGACTGATAGGCTTGCAGGAAGTACCAGTGACTCACTAAAGCGGAAGTGCCAGTGACTTGCTCAACACGGAAGTGGTCAGATGACACGGATGCTAAGCTACAGGAGTGTTTTGCTAGCACAGACTGGGATATGTTATGGGATTCACATCCGATTGCATTGAGTAGTTGCGCAACTTTCACTGAGGACGGGGAGGACATGAACCCCCCACACACACATTCTGAAATTGCATTTTTGTCCCCCCCAGGTTTATCCATGCACTGTGATACAAAACTCTGGTGTGCTTTAGGACCATGCGGATGCCTCAGGGGAGCGGTTGGGTAGGCTGTTTTCCGGTTTGAGCCGGCTGGATTTAGGACAGCACCGACCCCACTGTGCGGACAGGTTGTGTGAAGGTAAAGCTTCTGAAAGGCTGGCGTATGGGACCAACACGGGATAGATGAACAGAGGCGGTTGCTGTCTGTGTTGCGCTTTTTCTCTGAGTTGTAAAAGCAGGGAGAACAGAAACTGGCTACTCTTTAGTTGACTGATCTAGCTGGCAAGGTAAGCTGAGCTAGTAGTGTAACTGACATTTTAAGTTAGATAATGTTTCATCCTCTCTCGACTGAAGTAAATGAGCTGTACTAGCAGCTAGTTAGCTTGCTAGCAGCTACCACAGCAAGTTCACCTCTAGCTAACCTCTAGCTATCTGTCAGGGAGCAGTATCTAACAGCTGTTGTGCGTGTATAGAAATGTTTTGTTCGGTTTCAACTAAAGTACATTTGATGATGTACCATTAACTAGCAGAGCTAGCCAAAAGTTGGCTAAATGTAGTTAGCTAGCTAGCTCACTAACTTCAGCTATTATTTTAGGCCTGAATCAAATGATGAAACTAGAGACCAAATGATTGAAGACCGATATTCTGACATTTTTGTCAGTGCAATGAGGGTTTCTACCGTGTCAGTGCAGTGAGTTTTATTAGTCAGTATAGCGATGTAACATTATTGATCTGTCAGTTTCCCTAGCTAATTCCCTACTTTTCACACTGACACGGTATAAACAGCTCTACAGGCATCACTGGCATGGTGCACAGTCAGTACACAACATAATGCTCATCATGTCTTAGCAGGATCAGATGGTGACAGGTGTCCCTGCAGGGTCAGACAGCCAGGGAAGACCAGCCTACAGAGCTCAGGTGAATTTTGCAGTGTATTATAACAATCAGGGAATGGATACTCAGTTTGATCTTGAATTGAGGGGTAGGCTACAATCTGGGAATAATGGTCATTTCAATTGTTGAACCATTGATTCTATTCACGGATAATATAATGTATAAACGTGCACCAATGTAATTCTTTGTCACGCCTCATCTGAGCAGGATCAGATGTTGACAGGGGTCTCACCAGGGTCAGACAGCCAGGGAAGACCAGTCAGTGATGGAGATGAGTTGAATATTTGCAGATACAACACTTTATTCGATCTGTGCAGCAAACACTGGACATGCAAGAAGCTTCAAAGATTGGAACTATTTTAAGGCAGTCTGACAAATTGAGGCTTTTCCCGATGACACAATGTATGTTTAACAAAAATGTGAAGAAGACCTGGTAGAAGCTATTGATGATGAATGGATACAGATATGTTAGAATACCCAGTCATGTTCATATAACCTCAGACATGTATTACTGCATCTTTAAAACCATCCAAAGAACGTACTATATGCCAGTAAAACTGAATATCATGCACACAGAAATGTAACTATTCTGCTAGAGGTGTAAAACACAAAAGGGAACATACATATGTCTACAGATTATCCCGTCTCCCTGTTTTTGTTTGCTTAGTAATGTTGACACTGGAGACTGTTATCAGAAGAAACCTAGCATTTATAATGACTGAGGAATGCATTGCCATTAATTGGAAGGTTGGTTATCCTCCCACAATGGAAGGGAGAAATGTCAAGTTATGTGTCACTAGATTTGATTTTTTACAAGATTAACGGTGTACTGTGCAACTTTCATAAGGTCTGGATGCTTTATATGGAATACAGTACGACAAAAAGGAGTCTGTATTGAAAAAATGCCCACGTCAGGGTAGATAACTATTTCGGCAATCCCGAGCTGCTGGGCTGCTCAGTCCCAGCCCTGGGGGATAATCTGGAGACATGCTGACATAGAATAACAGACTCTTTGGCAGAATTCAGCCAGCCTTCACAAGACCATAACATATGCAAATACTGTATGTTTTGTTTAACATGCTTTGTCAATCTGGCCTTGGCCTAACACACCTGAAACAAATAATGAAGGTTTCACTAAGATCCTAAAGCTATGCAGGTCCGTGGACCCCTGGGGGCAGGACTGGGTCACCCAGCTATATTGTGTGTAGATAAAAAGAGTTCTACAGTACTATTAGGTCTATGATATGAATTATATGGGGGGGGGTGTACTGTTTCTGTGTGTTAATGTGTAGGTGTATGTGTTTTTATAAAACTTTTGTTTTCCAAATCTTTCCTTGAGACATAAAAAAAAGATGGTGGAGTTTGGGGATGCAGGCAACGTTTTGTTGAGGAGAGTGTTGAGTTATTGACTAGACTGGTGGGGGTTGGGCATGCAGGCATCTCGGGCTGGCTAGGCGGTCTGGCTGAAATTTGATGTAGAGGATGTCTTAATAAAGAAAATCAAAAGTCTTTGTACATTATTTGTAAGAGTTGTTCATTTGTTAAGCTATTGGTTAAAGGTGCAACACAATATTGATTATTGAATTATCATTTATCTAGTTCAGTCTTATCAATCACTTAAACATATTAATAATGATCTCTTATCCAGCTTGATGACTGGGCATTTTTTTGCCTACTTTATGTTGTTCTACATAGAGACGGCTAGAAGGGCCATGTTATATTGTAACAATTAAAATACAGGAATTTAGCTTTAGATGCCCCCCAAAAATGGGAGGACCCCCAGACCCCCCACCAAGATATCTCCCCCCCATTTCTAAATCTAAAGTTGCACCTCTGGCACTGAGGAGTATACCATCTCAGTCACCGGCTTCATCAATAAGTGCATCGATGATGTCGCCCCCACAGTGACCGTATGTACATATCCCAACCAGAAGCCATGGATTACAGGCAACATCGCATCGAACTAAAGGCTAGAGCTGCCGCTTTCTCGGAGCAGGACACTAATCCGTATGCTTATAAAAAAAAATCCTGCTATGCCCTCAGACGAACCATCAAACAGGCAAAGCGTCAATACAGGACGAAGATAGAATTCTACTAAACCGGCTCTGTCACTCGTCAGATGGGGCAGGGCTTGCAAACTATTACGGACAACCAATCCACGAGCTGCCCAGTGACGTGAGCCTACCAGACGGGCAAAATGCCTTTCATGCTCACTTCGAGGCAAGCAATAGTGAAGCATGCATGAGAACAACAGCTGTTCTGGACGACCGTGTGATTACGCTCTCCGTAGCCGATGTGAGCTGTAACGGCGTTCGTCTGTAGAAAGAGAGTCGGACCAAAATGCGGCGTGGTGGTTACTCATGTTCTTTAATGATAATTTGAACGATACATGAAATAACTTAATATACAAAAACAACAAACGAAACGCGTAAACCTATTACAGCCTATCTGGTGAACACTAACACAGAGACAGGAACAATCACCCACGAAAACACTCACAGAATATGGCTGCCTAAATATGGTTCCCAATCAGAGACAACGAGAATCACCTGACTCTGATTGAGAACCGCCTCAGGCAGCCATAGACTAAGTCGACGCCCCACAAAAGCGCAAGACAAAAAACACACCACAATAACCCATGTCACACCCTGGCCTGACCAAATATATAAAGAAAACACAAAATACTAAGACCAAGGCGTGACATGAGCAAGATCTTTAAACTCCGAGCATGACCAACTGGAAAGTGTCTTCACTGACATTTTCAACCTCTCCCTGACCGAGTCTGTAATAAATAAAACAAACATCAACACCATCATTCTGGAAACTCTAGACCCACACAAATTTGAATACCATCCCAACAGATCCATAGATGATGCAATCTCAATTACAATTCACACTGCCCTTTCCCACCTGGAAAAAAGGAACATCTATGTGAGAATGCTGTTCTTGGACTACAGCTCAGCGTTCAACACCATAGTGCCCGTAAAGCTCATCACTAAGCTAAGGACCCTGGGTCTAAACACCTCCCTCTGCAACTTTATCCTGGACTTGCTGACGGGCCGCCCCCAGGTGGTAAGGGTAGGCAACAACACATCTGCCACACTGACCTTCAACACGGTGGCAACGGTGGCATGCTTAGTCCCCTCCTGTACTCCCTGTTCACCCACGACTGCGTAGCCAAGCATGAATCCAACACAATCATTAAGTTTTCTGACGACACAACAGTGGTAGGCTTGATCACCAACAATGATGAGACCACTTATAAGTAAGAATTTCCCGGTAAGGTCGACACTTGTTGTACTCGACGCATGTGACAAAAACGATTTGATTTGAGGTACAAAAGTAACGTTACGGTAGTTATTTTCCCTGTCTATTTCATTTAATTTACACTAGAACTGAAATTACAGGATCAGGATTCCATAGCCGCAGGCAAAACAGTTGAAACTGGAGCAGCAGCATGGCCAGGTGGACTGGGGACAGCAAGGAGTCATCATGCCAGGTAGTCCTGAGGCATGGTCCAAGGGCTCAGGTCCTCCGAGAGTGAGAAAGAAAGAGAATTAGAGAGAGCATACTTAAATTCACACAGGACACCGGATAAGACAGGAGAAGTACTCCAGATATAACAAACTGACCCTAGCCCCCCAACACATAAACTACAGCAGCATAAATACTGGAGGCTGAGACAGGAGGGGTCAGGAGACACTGTGGCCTCATCCGATGATACCCCCGGACAGGGTCAAACAGGAAGGATATAACCCCACCCACTTTACCAAAGCACAGCCCCCACACCACTAGAGGGATATCTACAACCACCAACTTACCACCCTGAGACAAGGCCGAGTATAGCCCACAAAGATCTCCGCCACGGCACAACTCAAGGGGGGGGCGCCAACCCAGACAGGAAGATCACATCAGTGACTCAAACCACTCAAGTGTCGCACCCCTCCAAGGGACGGCATGAAAGAGCACCAGGAAGCCAGTGACTCAGCCCCTGTAATAGGGTTAGAGGCAGAGAATCCCAGTGGAACCGGCCAGGCAGAGACATCAAGGGCGGTTCATTGCTCCAGAGCCTTTCCGTTCACCTTCACACTCCTGGGCCAGACTACACTCAATCATATGACCCACTGAAGAGATGAGTCTTCAGTAAAGACCGAAAGGTTGAGACCGAGTTTGCATCTCTCACATGGGTAGGCAGACCATTCTATAAAAATGGAGCTCTATAGGAGAAAGCCCTGCCTCCAGCTGTTTGCTAAGAAATTCTAGGGACTATTAGGAGGCCTGCGTCTTGTGACCGTAGCGTACGTGTAGGTATGTACGGCAGGACCAAATCAGAGAGATAGGTAGGAGCAAGCCCATGTAATGCTTTGTAGGTTAGCAGTAAAGCCATGAAATCAGCCCTGCCTTGACAGGAAGCCAGTGTAGGGAGGCTAGCAGTGGAGTAATATGATAAAAAAAAAATGTTTTTCATTATCAAAGGATCAATAGTCATTCACTCACGCCAGTTGAATTACATTCCATAACCACACTCAGTTTTACCTTTGATAAACTGATCCCAGGTCAGATTTCAGTGTCTACATTTGATGAGTTCTAAATCATTGGGATGTTTTTCTCTCCTCCCTCTCTAAGCCACAGCCCTTCAGATTTGCTGACTATGACTTGGAGGTACAGCGCTGCTGTGATGGATGTCCACGACCCATCTAATTCATCTCAAGCCAAACACTCTGCAAACGCCATCTTTTTTAAAAACATTGTTTTACTACCTGGCTGGCAGATTCAGCAGTGTTTGGCTTGGGAGGATTTCAAATACCACTTGTTTTGCACTATCAGCTCCAAAGCTGCCTGCTAAAATCCTCAGTGTATCCTATAAAAGGGTTTAGACATGGTCTGGGTCCTTCTTGGAGTTTTGTAAGAGAGGGAAAAGAAGGGGGGTTGAGGGAGAGAGAGATAAGTAGAGAAATGGAAAGAGAGAGGGAGTGAGAGAAAAAAGAAAGGGAAAGAGCGGAGAGGGAAAGAAAGCAAGAAAGAAAGAGAGAGAGCATCGAGACAGGGCTTTCCCAACTCATCTCACTTGGCATGTGGGAAGAAGTAATTTCATTTTCCTCCGCTGGTTTCTTATCTGGCAAAGGGGGGTCATTGGGAGAAGCAGCAAGGGGAGTTGCCTACACGGGAGCCTCGCTGTGAGGGTCTGATCCCGCCAGCACACACAACGCGCTGGGGAGCTCTGCCCAGCAGCCACTTCAACGGCATCACCGCCTGCGTTTACCTCTGTCCCTGAGAGGGAGAGGTCACCTGGCTCTCTCTCACACATGCACACACACACACACACACACACACACACACACACACACACACACACACACACACACACACACACACACACACACACACACACACACACACACACACACACACACACACACACACACACACACACACACACACACACACACACACACACACACACACACACACTGAAATGAAATGAACATATATATGCGCACACACGCATCCACACAGGCTCACAAAGACACACAGACACACACACAAACTACAGTATAATTATTTTTCCCTCACACTCACTTTCTCCTCTCTGAAAACACAAACAGACACAGAAGAGTTTCTCTCACACACAAATAGCCTGAAGACAAATAAATTAAATGAAATAAAATAGTAAATAGGGAGTAGAAAATAGCCTGGCTATAGAGTATATAGGGAGTAGAAAATAACATGGCTATAGAGTATATAGGGAGTAGAAAATAGCATGGCTATAGAGTATATAGGGAGTAGAAAATAACATGGCTATAGAGTATATAGGGAGTAGAAAATAGCATGGCTATAGAGTATATAGGGAGTAGAAAATAGCATGGCTATAGAGTATATAGGGAGTAGAAAATAGCATGGCTATAGAGTATATAGGGAGTAGAAAATAGCATGGCTATAGAGTATATAGGGAGCACCCTTGAGGGACCCCCGTGTTGAGGGTCAGCGTGGCGGATGTGTTGTTGCTTACCCTCACCACCTGGGGAGGCCAGTCAGAAAGTCCAGGATCCAGTTGCAGAGGGAGGTGTTCAGGATCCTTAGCTTAGTAATGAGCTTCGAGAGCACTATAGTGTTGAGCGCTGAGCTGTAGTCAATGAACAGCATTCTCACATAGGTATTCCTTTAGTCACTACCGTAGCCATAGTGAAGTGTGGATTGATGTGCAGTTTTCACTCAGTGCCTCCTCATGCAATAATGTGACATTTAGACAGAGCACAGTCCCTCATTAGTTGTGTTTGGGGAGCATTCCCTTCAGAAGGTCAGTGTAAATACTGCATTAAGACGGAATACATTACCCAGCATACCGCACAGACAGTTTGGGCACAACAAATGTTACCTAAATGTACAGATCTAACAGATTTTCTTCTTCTTCTTCTTCAATTTTTCAGTTCAACTATGTTCAACTGTATTCTGCCATGAACTTGAATCTTCTGTACTGACCAAGAACAAAGTGTTCTTACTATAATACTGTTTGATCTGAGCACTGACATGCTTTGGTTGGCGCACAACAGGGCATATTAGCCCATTGTTTCACAACCTTGGGACTTCCTCCTTGGGGCACCACATCAAAGTAGCACTGTTGAACTGACCAAATGCATGTCATCTCAGGGGGTGGTCAGCAACATCTCATGGTTCGACGCCGGGTCCATCCATGGACCAGAGGTTGAGAAACACTGTACGAGCCTGCACATAGGGGACGTGACTTTGACATTTCTCTGAATTTAATTAAGTTAGATTTGTGTTTTGACAGCTTCTTTGGAGACAATTGGCATGACTGACATGTATGGTCCTGTTTGACTCAGTGTGTAAGAGCATGGCGCTACCCTTAGTGATTTGGAGGCCACAGGCAAAGGCCAGTCTGAGCTCCTCCTCCATCCCCGCCGCTCCTCCTAGAACATTTTTTCAATGTTTTTTTTTAGTAAAGACACAATTTAACTGTACAAATGTAGTACCTTTTAATGTGCCATTGAACACAACCAGTCATGATGCTTTCATCCGATTGTCAAACAAATCACTTCAAAAAGTAGGTTACCAAAATGTTTCCACATCCGAACAGCTCACTGTACACCCGCCAATTATTCTTCAGTTTACAGGTGGCTGAGACTATCTCACCGGAGAAACCATCCGAGTGAGCGAAACACTTTTTGTCCAGACAGCATCAGATACATGGGCTACACATACATGTCCTCTGCCTCTGTCTCAACGACGATGGCAGTATTATCATCAGCACCTGTCTTTTTACTCAAGAAATATGTATTGTATCCCCCTAGAGTCTAAGGGCCAGGGGCTGGGTTTCTACTAAGCAAGCCTCGTTGAGAACCAGGCTTCCCTAATATGGGTACACCTGGGGAAGTTCATGGCAGAAAAAGTAGCTAAATAGGGAGGGAGAACCGGTGTAAATCAGTGAAGCCTCACTACACATCAAATCAATCAATTGCCTTGCTTGCTTTTTTAAAAACCACATCAAAATATGTTGATGTATGTCGATTTTGTGTATGGAGCACACTTCTGACAAAGCATAATTAAGTTTTTCTTCCAACTCTTCCAACTCTCTGCACAATGTGTCCTTCCCAGCCTGAAAACACTGATAAATATAACGCATAGCAGCAACGGGCATGTGGGGGGAGTTTTCTTGAAATGTGACCGACCTCCTCGATTCGGTCTTATGTTGCAAAATTTGAAATGGGGGTATTTACAGTGGATAAAAGTAGAGACTCAGAGCTAGAACATGGTATATAATACACTACAGTTGAGGAACTAATGGGAAAGTAATTCTGCTTTGAAAGTTGATAAACTTGTAACCCCACTTTTGAGAAAATGGCCCTTAAATGTTTTGGGACACCTACTGGAGAGCTATTCTTTGTCTACACCCATTCAGCATTGATAACACCCTCTTAAGCCTTAGCTCCACCTGTCTCTTTAAGGATGCACATGTGAGGTATAGTAGTGTACTAAACAACCAAAGATTTCAAGACTAAAGGCTGGTTTATACTACGTCTGACGACATGTCAAGATGAGGAGCTGACATACAGTTGCCGGAGTGACATCATGAACATTCGGTTGTCGTCCGACATCAAACTTGTCGTTGTCGTTATGAAAAAGGTAACACCAATAATCTCATCCGTATAAAAATGAAATTAGTAATGACAATCTAGTTTGTTGGAAGGTGTAAACGGTACAGTGAAATGGTTACTTGCATAGTGGAGTCTTTTATTCAGCTAGCTAGCTAAACAATGAACCATAATCCCAACTCATAACGTTACTACCCTGTATTAATCTACAGGTAGCTAAAGCTAACCAACTTGGTTCAATGTTAGCTAGCTAGCTAACATTAGGCTATAACTAGCAATGCAAATGGATTTGAGATATGAATAATCTTACGACACGTCATACACGTAACAATAGCCAGCCAGCAAACTAACAGTACGCTTTAACTTGCAATGAAAACGACTTTCTGACAAAATTAGAAACCAAGAAACATAATATCTGTAAATGTAGCCAGCTAGAGTCTCTTACCCGTATACATGGAGGAATGCTTCTCCCTCTCTGTCACAGATGCCATGGTTGCCCTTAGTTTGAAAATGTAATCCAGGCAGGCATTTTATACAACAGCCTTCTATGTTATCTTTTCGACTCCCTCTGCAGTTGCAATCAAATGCTATCCCTCTGCTTCCACCGGGTATTCCACTGATTTCAAACCTCTGTCCTCCAGAAAGTGAAGAGCCTTAGCAACACTTGTTCAGTTCTTCGTGATATCTTTCAAAAAAGACGATTTAGAAAGGATTACCTACACATACTAAGCAGTTTGTGTTATAGACAGAAGCGTGCCACACGGCAGACCAATCCAAACTCACCTCTCGGCATGTCCAGCCCATCCATTATCTCAGCCAATCATGGCTACATGGCTACTGGGAAGGTTCCTGCCCTTTTCTGTGGCTAATCCAACTATGCTCGTAATTATTTGTTTTTAAGGCACATGAAAGTTTCACATGTTCCAGAAGGAATTTCATGGCCCCCAAAAAAAGAAAAAGAATGTTCAAATGCCTCTCCTGTGAAGTAGTGATGTGCAACATACGCCTAGTTTCCTGAAACGAGTCACAAATGTAACATCCAATAAAAATGTGGCTCCCAGCAGACTGTTCAAACTGTTTTTGCAATGTAAAATTCTCCAGACCTCCAAGGGTGATTATGGAGGTATGGCAACACAAGACTACTACTAAACTAAGTAGTAGTTTTATAATGGTCATACCAAAGATAATTTTGCTATTTATTTCGAGTTTTAGGACCCCTATAGGTATATAAAAAAATTAATCAATAATTTGATGAAACATTGACTTTAGCCTTACTGCTATTAACCCATAGAAATGCATTGAACAGAGAATGCAATGTTTTATCAAAAGGAAGTATGTTTTGAAGTGTCTGTCCTATATCTGCGAGATATAAGAAAGCTCAGGAATTTAAAAAAATAATAATTGTGCAGTGGAATTACCTGTATACCTTTGATGTGGAAATAACTTCCATACATTTTTGGGCCAAGTACCAGGGTACCTTCAGACACTTGTGAACAAACACCATCGTGTTCGTGGGAGTCTCATCTTTCCATAGAGGGGTCATAGTAATTTGTAGGTCAAACCGTTGAGACGCTACAGACGTTTTCGTGAGAAGACCCATTTTTTTCTCCTGGTTTGACAAACACCGCGGTAGATCTGCTACCTTGCTCCTCGGGTGCGAAAGGCTGACATCAGTGAAACATATCTCTAGCTTAGACAGATTTTGATTGACTATGCCTTGAGAGGAGCATGGGGGGCCATCAAGCAGATCAATTATTTTAATATGTTTTTATGCCTAGCTCATGAGACCCCTTGATGAAGTCAGGCCTGAGGCAATCGCCTCTACTGTCTAATGGCAAGTCTGCCTAATAGTGGCGCTAGCCACGTCAAGTTCAGGGGTTCAATTCCGTCTGGGATGACAGGAAAATGTATGCATTCACTGCATGTTGGCTAAAAGTGACTGCTAAGTGCCATATATACAGTGAGGGAAAAAATTATTTGATCCCCTGGTGATTTTGTACGTTTGCCCACTGACAAAGAAATTATCAGTCTATAATTTTAATGGTAGGTTTATTTGAACAGTGAGAGACAGAATAACAACAACAAAAATCCAGAAAAACGCATGTCAACAAATATTATAAATTGATTTGCATTCTAATGAGGGAAATAAATATTTGACCCCCTCTCAATGAGAAAGATTTCTGGCTCCCGGTGTCTTTTATACAGGTAACGAGCTGAGATTAGGAGCACACTCTTAAAGGGAGTCCTCCTAATCTCAGTTTGTTACCTGTATAAAAGACACCTGTCCACAGAAGCAATCAATCAATCAGTTACCAAACTCTCCACCATGGCCAAGACCAAAGAGCTCTCCAAGGATGTCAGGGACAAGATTGTAGACCTACACAAGGCTGGAATGGGCTGTAAGACCATGGCCAAGCAGCTTGGTGAGAAGGTGACAACAGTTGGTGCGATTATTCGCAAATGGAAGAAACACTAACGAAACACTAACTGTCAATCTCCCTCGGCCTGGGGCTCCATGCAAGATCTCACCTCGTGGAGTTGCAATGATCATGAGAACGGTGAGGAATCAGCCCAGAACTACACGGGAGGATCTTTTCAATGATCTCAAGGCAGCTGGGACCATAGTCACCAAGAAAACAATTGGTAACACACTACGCCGTAAAGGACTGAAATCCTGTAGCGCCCGCAAGGTCCCCCTGCTCAAGAAAGCACATATACATGCCCGTCTGAAGTTCGCCAATGAACATCTGAACGACTCAGAGGACAACTGGGTGAAAGTGTTGTGGTCAGATGAGACCAAAATGTAGCTATTTGGCATCAACTCAACTCGCTGTGTTTGGAGGAGGAGGTGCTGCCTATGACCCCAAGAACACCATCCCCACCGTCAAACATGGAGGTGGAAACATTATGCTTTGGGGGTGTTTTTCTGCTAAGGGGACAGGACAACTTCACCGCATCAAAGGGACGATGGACGGGGCCATGGGCAAGTGTTTTGCCACCAAGTGCGAAGTCATGTTTTGCAGATGGGTCAAATACTTATTTCCCTCATTAAAATTCAAATCAATTTATAACATATTTGACATGTGTTTTTCTGGATTTTGTTGTTGTTATTTTGTCTCTCACTGTTCAAATAAACCTACCATTAAAATTATACTGATTATTTCTTCGTCAGTTGGCAAACGTACAAAATCAGCAGGGGATCAAATACTTTTCCCGCTCACTCTCTCCATTTATTAATAGGTTTTTGCTGTTACAGCCTATTAATGTTGATTGTGGCTTTGTGTGAATGCATTATTCAGAGTAAGTCATATTAGACTTGTTATAGTGTTACAACAGATATTGATTCACTACCGTATCACTACTCTCTTATTTCATTATATTGAAAGGAATCTTTTCAACCAAAATATGAGAACATAACAGTTTTTGAAAAATACAGCTGTGTCAATGTTAAGAATGTAGCTAGTTTGTCCATATTGTTAATGTTAA
This sequence comes from Oncorhynchus gorbuscha, assembly GCF_021184085.1. NCBI lineage: Eukaryota > Metazoa > Chordata > Actinopteri > Salmoniformes > Salmonidae > Oncorhynchus > Oncorhynchus gorbuscha. Next base: position 24,843,077 of record NC_060183.1, read on the forward strand.
GCAAGCTAGCTAACTTTATTATTAACAAACTTAGCACGCCTATCTAGGTAGCAAAGAAAATGTATCTTGTCGGTTACGGAATTCAAACCAGCGACCTTTAGGTTACTGGCCCAACACTCTAACCTCAAGGCTTCCTGCTGCCTCATACAATTTATATCAACTCCAAGTCAGTAAAATAACATCTGCTGAAAGTCCATATTAATGTACTGTTATATTACTGATCACCTGTTATTGATTTGTCTCACCACCAGGTCGTTGGAGAGGAAGCTGCAGAGGCCTCTATTGGCCAAGTCCCGGACACTACCCAGCATCCCCCAGTCCCCTACCGTGGCCAGGGTCCACCACTCAGACCTGATTGGTGGGAGTCCTCCTCGCAGGACGTCTTTGGCCAGCAGCAACAATCAGCCCAAGGCCTGCACTTTGCCTCCTGAAGGTTAGAAAACACCTTTCTCGCTCAATCACACACACACACACACACACACACACACACACACACACACACACACACACACACACACACACACACACACACACACACACACACACACACACACACACACACACACACACACACACACACACACACACACACACACACACACACACACACACACACAAAACCACAGCCACAGGAAAGGCCTGCTTCACCCAATGCTTGTGCTTTTGGGGCCTGTCTTTTAATGTCCATAAGTAGCCAACCTTGTAACCTTTTCCTCAGGCTAATTGTGCATAGGCAGAAGTGTCTGGTGAACGAGAAAGCCTTTACTTACCTTGAGACACACGTGTTAAGATGGTAGCTAACTGTTTTGTGTAAGTGTGTCTGCATTAAAAAATACACGGCAACTCTCTGACATTCAGAACACGGCACAGCAGACTTTGGAGAGATGGGCCGCTGTTTCCTAGGACTCTCTGAGCATCCAGAACACGGCACAGCAGACTTTGGAGAGATGGGCCGCTGTTTCCTAGGACTCTCTGAGCATCCAGAACACGGCACAGCAGACTTTGGAGAGATGGGCCGCTGTTTCCTAGGACTCTCTGAGCATTCAGAACACGGCACAGCAGACTTTGGAGAGATGGGCCGCTGTTTCCTAGGACTCTCTGAGCATTCAGAACACGGCACAGCAGACTTTGGAGAGATGGGCCGCTGTTTCCTAGGACTCTGAGCATTCAGAACACGGCACAGCAGACTTTGGAGAGATGGGCCGCTGTTTCCTAGGACTCTCTGAGCATTCAGAACACGGCACAGCAGACTTTGGAGAGATGGGCCGCTGTTTCCTAGGACTCTGAGCATTCAGAACACGGCACAGCAGACTTTGGAGAGATGGGCCCGCTGTTTCCTAGGACTCTCTGAGCACTCTCTGAGCATCAGGAACACGGCACAGCAGACTTTGGAGAGATGGCCCGCTGTTTCCTAGGACTCTCTGAGCATTCAGAACACGGCACAGCAGACTTTGGAGAGATGGGCCGCTGTTTCCTAGGACTCTCTGAGCATTCAGAACACGGCACAGCAGACTTTGGAGAGATGGCCCGCTGTTTCCTAGGACTCTCTGAGCATTCAGAACACGGCACAGCAGACTTTGGAGAGATGGCCCGCTGTTTCCTAGGACTCTCTGACATTCCCGCCAGTGACGCACACCAAGCTCAAATGGTTTCACATCCAAACGGCGGTCTGAATACTGATAGAAGACTGCTGCCGCTGTGTATATTTGGTAGCCTACTAGACGGAATGGTCGTAAGTTCAGAGGGGAGGCAGAGCTTTGACGAAGCCGTCTGATTCCTGTCAGATACGCGGAGAGACACGTCTTCCAATCTCTTCCCCTCGCACTTCTGTAATTCCCCCGCGCCTTCGATATCTGATTCCCTTGTTACAAAGGGTGCCCGCTTCCCAGACAGGGCACATGTCTGTCTGCCGTGGATAAGTTCTATTTTTACATCAAATGCCTTTTTCCTTCACCCGAACCGGTATCACTAGATTGGATAGGTGATAAGATGGATGATGACATATGGAAGTTCAAAAGGCTAACGCTGCTGACGTAGACAAGCAGTGCATTGGGACTGTATTCAGACCCCTTCACTTCTTCCACATTTTGTTACGTTACAGCCTTATTCTAAAATGGATTACATTGTTTCCCCCCCACCCTCATCAATCTACACACAATACCCCAAAGCAGTTTTTTTTAATGTTAGAAAAAGTATTACAAGTAAAACACTTAAATATCACATTTACATAGGTATTCAGACCCTTTACTCAGTACTGTGTTAGAGCATCTTTGGCAGCGATTACAGCCTCAAGTCTTTTCTTCTTGGGTATGACGCTACAAGCTTGGCACACGTTTATTTTGAGAGTTTCTCCCATTGTTCTCTGCTCTCAAGTCCGGGCTCAGGCTGGGCCACTCAAGGACATTCAGAGACTGTACTTAGGGTTGTTGTCCTGTTGAAAGGTGAACCTTCGCCCCCAGTCTGAGGTGCTGAGCGCTCTGGAGCAGGTTTCCATCAAGGATCTCTCTGTACTTCAACTGTGGGATCTTATATAGACAGTTGTGTGTCTTTCCAAATCATGTCCAATCAATTTAATTTACCAGGTGGACTCCAATCAAGTTGTAGGAACATCTCAGGGATGATCAATGGAAGCAGGATGCACCTGAGCTCAATTTCAAGTCTCAAAGCAAAGGGTCTGAATACTTATGTAAATAAGGTATTTCTGTTTTTTTATTTGTAATAAATTAGCAAAAATGTTTAAACATTTTTTCTCTTTCTTATTATCGGGTATTTTGTGTCGATTTTTAAAAATGTAATCCATTTTAGAATAAGGCTGTAATGTATCAAAATGTAGAAACGTGAAAGGGTCTGAATTCTTTCCGATAGGCTGCACTTTCTATTGATGGACATGAAGCTATTTTATAGTTTCTTATAAAGTCTTGTCTGCTGATAACAAAGTAAAATAGAGGTTAGCGTGGATAAGACTGGCATACTTTGCAAAAGTTTGACCTACAGCCAACAGGCTTGGCTATAGCCTACTTTAAGAGTTAGGAAAGAGGCCTAAATGCAAGGCAAATGGAAACTCTGGAGCACATAATACATCATTTAATAGATGAGTGAATGTTGGTTGTATATAGAAAGTCGTATCCAAACTTGTTGCTGCTCTGTGAAAGGTATGGCACAAAACAATAGCATTAAACACCAGCTCCCCACATTCCAGAGGCTTCGCTGTGAAATGATCACCCACGCGCCACATTCCCAGTCTCCCCGGCAGGCCTGACAACTGTCAGAGAGCCGTCAGCAGGAGCGGAGGGGTCGCCAGTTCAGGGCGCCAGAGGCTAAGTCGGCGCAGCCTCGCATAAGCCAGAGCCAGCCTGACTCGCCTGACTCTCCGACTCGCCTGACCCTCTCCCCCCCAAATATGTCCCCATAAAACCGAGCCATCACCCTGAGTCGTTCCGAATAAATTCTGTGGTATGTTCCATTTGGGGATATGAAAGTTGAACGTGATTGATGCTATTATTGTGTCTGTCAGGAGGGCTTTTTCATGTGCCAGTGTATATGCTGTTTAAAGGGAGTGAGCACCGGTTCCCTTTGAACAGGAGGCTCCCAAGAAAGTTTCCTTATTGTTCTTGCAAGAGGCAGGCAGGCAGACAGGCAGGCAGGCAGGCAGGCAGGCAGGCAGGCAGGCAGGCAGGCAGGCAGGCAGGCAGGCAGGCAGACAGACAGACAGACAGACAGACAGACAGACAGACAGACAGACAGACAGACAGACAGACAGACAGACAGACAGACAGACAGACAGACAGACAGACAGACAGACAGACAAGGCATTAGTTTGGGAGATATTTTCTTAGCAGCAGTATAATCCTTCATAACCCACTCTAGGGCCACCCTGTGCCAGTCAGCCTGCCGGAGCTGTCACTGTGTGAGTCACTGAACCGACTCGCTCCCTCCCCCACTCTCTCCTCTTATTTCCCACTGTATTTTATATTTTATTTTACCTTTATTTTACTAGGCAAGTCAGTTAAGAACAAATTCTTATTTTCAATGACGGCCTAGGAACAGTGGGTTAACTGCCTGTTCAGGGGCAGAACGACATATTTTTGTACCTTGTCAGCTCGGGGATTTGAACTTGCAACCTTTCGGTTACTAGTCCAATGCTCTAACCACTAGGATTGCAGGGGGAAAGAAAGAAAACATTTAAGAAGCATGAAGAGGCTAAGGCAAGTAAAGTAGAAAACACATTTTTAAAAATCCAAATGAGTGGAGAAATAGAACCAAATCAGCAAATTTCTGATTCAGAAACAGTTGTTGTGAACCCTTCTCTTTGTTTCTTTCTCTCTCTCTCTCTCTCTCTCTCTCTCTCTCTCTCTCTCTCTCTCTCTCTCTCTCTCTCTCTCTCTCTCTCTCTCTCTCTATCTATCTAGTGTTAAATATTTGTTATATGCCCTTTGTTGGCAATGACAGAGGTCAAACGTTTCTGTAAGTCTTCACAAGGTTTTCACACACTGTTGCTGGTATTTTGGCCCATTCCTCCATGCAGATCTCCTCTAGAGCAGTGATGTTTTGGGGCTGTTGCTGGGCAACACGGACTTTCAACTCCCTTCAAAGATTTTCTATGGGGTTGAGATCTGGAGACTGGCTAGGCTTCTTACAAAGCCACTCCTTCGTTGCCCGGGCGGTGTGTTTGGGATCATTGTCATGCTGAAAGACCCAGCCACGTTTCATCTTCAATGCCCTTGCTGATGGAAGGAGGTTTTCACTCAAAATCTCACAATACATGGCCCCATTCATTCTTTCCTTTACACGGATCAGTCGTCCTGGTCTCTTTGCAGAAAAATAGCCCCAAAGCATGACGTTTCCACCCCCATGCTTCACAGTAGGTATGGTGTTCTTTGGATGCAACTCAGCATTCTTTGTCCTCCAAACACGACGAGTTGAGTTTTTACCAAAAAGTTATATTTTGGTTTCATCTGACCATATGACATTCTCCCAATCTTCTTCTGGATCATCCAAATGCTCTCTAGCAAACTTCAGACGGGCCTGGACATGTACTGGCTTAAGCAGGGAGACATGTCTGGCACTGCAGGATTTGAGTCCCTGGCGGCGTAGTGTGTTACTGTTGGTAGGCTTTGTTACTTTGGTCCCAGCTCTCTGCAGGTCATTCACTAGGTCCCCCCGTGTGGTTCTAAGATTTTTGCTCACCGTTCTTGTGATCATTTTGACCCCACGGGGTGAGATCTTGCGTGGAGCCCCAGAACGAGGGAGATTATCAGTGGTCTTGTATGTCTTCCATTTCCTAATAGTTGCTCCCACAGTTGATTTCTTCAAACCAAGTTGCTTACCTATTGCAGATTCTGTCTTCCCAGCCTGGTGCAGGTCTACAATTTTGTTTCTGGTGTCCTTTGACAGCTCTTAGGTCTTGGCCATAGTGGAGTTTGGAGTGTGACTGTTTGAGGTTGTGGACAGGTGTCTTTTATACTGATAACAAGTTCAAACAGGTGCCATTAATACAGGTAACGAGTGGAGGACAGAGGAGCCTCTTAAAGAAGAAGTTACAGGTCTGTGAGAGCCAGTCTGTGCTTGTTTGTAGGTGACCAAATACTTATTTTCCACCATAATTTGCAAATAAATTCATTAAAAATCCTACAATGTGATTTTCTGGATTTTTTTTTCTCATTTTGTCTGTCATAGTTGAAGTGTACATATGATGAAAAATACAGGCCTCTCTGATCTTTTTAAGTGGGAGAACTTGCACAATTGGTGTCTGACTAAATACTTTTTTGCCCCACTGTATATATACACTGCTCAAAAAAATAAAGGGAACACTAAAATAACACATCCTACATCTGAATGAATGAAATATTCTTATTAAATACTTTTTTCTTTACATAGTTGAATGTGCTGACAACAAAATCACACAAAAATGATCAATGGAAATCAAATTTATCAACCCATGGAGGTCTGGATTTGGAGTCACACTCAAAATTAAAGTGTAAAACCACACTACAGGCTGATCCAACTTTGATGTAATGTCCTTAAAACAAGTCAAAATTAGGCTCAGTAGTGTGTGTGGCCTCCACGTGCCTGTATGACCTCCCTACAACACCTGGGCATGCTCCTGATGAGGTGACAGATCGTCTCCTGAGGGATCTCCTCCCAGACCTGGACTAAAGCATCCGCCAACTCCTGGACAGTCTGTGGCGCAACGTGGCGTTGGCAGATGGAGCGAGACATGATGTCCCAGATGTGCTCAATTGGATTCAGTTCTGGGCAACGGGAGGGCCAGTCCATAGCATCAATGCCTTCCTCTTGCAGGAACTTCTGACACACTCCAGCAACATGAGGTCTAGCATTGTCTTGCATTAGGAGGAACCCAGGGCCAACCACACCAGCATATGGTCTCACAAGGGGTCTGAGAATCTCATCTCGGTACCTAATGGCAGTCAGGCTACCTCTGGCGAGCACATGGAGGGCTGTGCGGCCCCCCAAAGAAATGCCACCCCACACCATGACAGACCCACCGCCAAACCGGTCATGCTGGAGGATGTTGCAGGCAGCAAAATGTTCTCCACGGCGTCTACAGACTCTGTCACGTCTGTCACGTGCTCAGTGTGAACCTGCTTTCATCTGTGAAGAGCACAGGGCGCCAGTGGCGAATTTGCCAATCTTGGTGTTCTCTAGCAAATGCCAAACGTCCTGCATGGTGTTGGGCTGTAAGCACAACCCCCACCTGTGGACGTCGGGCCCTCATACCACCCTCATGGAGTCTGTTTCTGACCGTTTGAGCAGACACATGCACATTTGTGGCCTGCTGGAGATCATTTTACAGGGCTCTGGACACTACGCTGACAGACACAGCAAACCTTCTTGCCACAGCTCGCATTGATGTGCCATCCCGGATGAGCTGCACTAACTGAGCCACTTGTGTGGGTTGTAGACTCCGTCTCATGCTACCACTAGAGTGAAAGCACCGCCAGCATTCAAAAGTGACCAAAACATCAGCCAGGAAGCATAGGAACTGAGAAGTGGTCTGTCGTCACCACCTGCAGAACCACTCTTTAATTGGGGGTGTCTTGCTAATTGCCTATAATTTCCACCTGTTGTCTATTCCATTTGCACAACAGCATGTGAAATTTATTGTCAATCAGTGTTGCTTCCTAAGTGGACAGTTTGATTTCACAGAAGTGTGATTGACTTGGAGTTACATTGTGTTGTTTAAGTGTTCCCTTTATTTTTTTGAGCAGTGTATATTGTTACATAGACCCGATAACAATTAATCATGACCCATCCTGGACCCGAGGGACAAGTTAGAATTTCAGAACCGTCTCGGTATATTGGGTCCACCTTTATATAAATAATACTAATGTTAGTAGTATTAGGGCCAATGCTTTGTAGAATGCTAATCCAAAAACTGTTTTTTTTTTCACATAATTGTATTATTATTGTTGCAGCACCAGAAAAATATATATTGCTTTGTTGTGTCCTGGACAGTTCTTGAGAGCAGTTTGATTGAATAGAGTACACAGTATTTGTAGGATCAGACGCTCAAAGTTTCGATTGCACGCCCAAGGCCTCCTCTGGCAATCAGGACCCTGTGAGATAATCCCTATTCATTTACTTTCAGTGAAATGAACGTACTTAATTACTCTTCTTTTGTGATGTATGCTCTTACCAGAACAGTATGTGCAAACAGTCTCTCTCTCTGTCTCTCTCTCTCTGTCTCTCTCTCTCTGTCTCTCTCTCTGTCTCTCTCTCTCTGTCTCTCTCTCTCTGTCTCTCTCTCTGTATCTTTCTGTATCTCTCTCTGTATCAATTCAATTCAATTCAAGGGCTTTATTGGCATGGGAAACATGTGTTAACATTGCCAAAGCAAGTGAGGTAGACAACATACAAAGTGAATATATAAAGTGAAAAACAACAACAATTAACAGTACACATTACACATACAGAAGTTTCAAAACAGTAAAGACATTACAAATGTCATATTATATATATACAGTGTTTCAACAAATGGTTAAAGGACACAAGATAAAATAAATAAGCATAAATATGGGTTGTATTTACAATGGTGTTTGTTCTTCACTGGTTGCCCTTTTCTCGTGGCAACAGGTCACAAATCTTGCTGCTGTGATCTCTCTCTCTGTATCTCTCTCTGTATCTCTCTCTCTGTCTTTCAATTCGATTCAAGGGCTTTATTGGCATGGGAAACATGTGTTAACATTGTCAAAGCAAGTGAGGTAGATAATTTATAAAGTGAATATATAAAGTGAAATAAACAATCAAATTTAACAGTAAACATTACACATACAGAAGTTTCAAAGCAATAAAGACATTACAATTGTCATATTATATATATATATATATATATACAATGTACAAATGGTAAAGGACAAGATAAAATAAATAAGCATAAATATGGGTTGTGTTTACAATGGTGTTTGTTCTTCACTGGTTGCCCTTTTCTCGTGGCAACAGGTCACAAATCTTGCTGCTGTGATGGCACACTGTGGAATTTCACCCAGTAGATCTATCTGTCTCTCTCTCTGTATCTCTCTCTGTCTCTCTCTCTCTCTCTCTCTGTATCTCTCTCTTTATCTCTCTCTCTGTCTTTCTCTCTGTATCTCTCTGTCTCTCTCTCTGTCTTTCTTTCTCTGTCTCTCTCTCTGTGTCTCTCTGTATCTGTCTCTCTCTGTCTCTCTCTCTGTATCTGTCTCTCTCTGTCTCTCTCTCTGTGTCTCTCTGTATCTGTCTCTCTCTGTCTCTCTCTCTGTATCTGTCTCTCTCTGTCTCTCTCTCTGTGTCTCTCTGTATCTGTCTCTCTCTGTCTCTCTCTCTGTATCTGTCTCTCTCTGTCTCTCTCTCTGTGTCTCTCTGTATCTGTCTCTCTCTGTCTCTCTCTCTGTATCTGTCTCTCACTTTCTCTCTGTGTCTCTCTCTCTGTCTCGCTCTCTGTCTCTCTCTCTGTCTCCCTGTCCCTCAGGATGTTTCTTCACTCAACCTCTGTTTTACCATGGCATCAATCCTTCAGCCCTATAGCACTTTAATCCCACCAGCCTACTTCTATTCCTGATGATCACAGAGCAGTTTGATTGAATAGAGTACACAGTATTTGTACGATCAGTCGCTCAAAGTTTGAGTACACGCCCAAGGCCTCCTCTGGCAATCAGGACCCTGTGAGATAATCCCTATTCATTTACTTTCAGTGAAATTAACGTACTTAATTGCTCTTCTTTTGTGATTTATGCTCTTACCAAAACAGTATGTGCAAACAGTCTCTCTTTGTCACTTTGTCTCTTTGTCTCTCTCTCTGTCTCTTTGTCTCTTTCTCTCTGTATCTGTCTCTCTCTGTAGCTGTCTCTCTCTCTGTATCTGTCTCTGTCTCTCTCTCTGTATCTCTCTGTATCTCTCTCACTCTATCTCTCTCTCTGTATCTCTCTCTGTATCTATCTCTCTCTGTATCTCTCTCACTCTATCTCTCTCTGTATCTCTCTCTGTATCTCTCTCTCTCTCTGTATCTCTCTGTATCTCTCTGTATCTCTCTCTCTCTCTCTCTGTATCTGTCTCTCTCTCTCTCTCTCTCTCTCTCTCTCTCTCTCTCTCTCTCTCTCTCTGTCTCTCTCTCTGTCTCTCTCTGTCTCTCTCTCTCTCTGTCTCTCTCTCTGTATCTCTCTGTATCTCTCTCACTCTATCTCTCTCTCTGTATCTCTCTCTGTATCTATCTCTCTCTCTGTATCTCTCTGTCTCTCTCTCTCTCTCTCTCTGTATCTGTCTCTCTCTCTCTCTCTCTCTCTCTCTCTCTCTCTCTCTCTCTCTCTCTGTCTCTCTCTCTGTCTCTCTCTGTATCTCTCTCTCTGTCTCTCTCTCTGTATCTCTCTGTATCTCTCTCACTCTATCTCTCTCTCTGTATCTCTCTCTGTATCTATCTCTCTCTCTGTATCTCTCTGTATCTCTCTCTCTCTCTCTGTATCTGTCTCTCTCTGTCTCTCTCTCTGTATCTCTCTGTATCTCTCTCACTCTATCTCTCTCTCTGTATCTCTCTCTGTCTCTCTCTCTGTATCTCTCTCTGTCTCTCTCTCTCTGTCTCTCTCTCTCTCTCTCTCTGTCTCTCTCTCTCTGTATATCTCTCTGTCTCTCTCTCTGTATCTGTCTCTCTCTTTCTCTCTGTCTCGCTCTCTGTCTCTATCTCTGTCTCCCTGTCCCTCAGGATGTTTCTTCACTCAACCTCTGTTTTACCATGACATCAATCCTTCAGCCCTATAGCGCTTTAATCCCACCAGCCTACTTCTATTCCCGATGATCACAGAAAAAAAGAAGTAAACCATCTACTTAAGCCCATCAGAGTAACTGAGGGCTTCCATTTTACCCCCCCCCCCCTGAATTCCTATTTAAAAACATTTTTGTATATGGTCCAAATATTACATTCAGACAGATTTGAGTCTTGTGTCATGTTTGTTGCCTAGCAACCAGTGTCATTGGTTGCGGCGAGCCAGACATTCCTTATTCAAGTTCCTGAATAACCAGCCTCTCCATTAAGCATCAATGATTGGCCTTTCTTCACCACAAGCATTTGAGCAGTTCAGAGGAAGATATAGATAAAATCCCGAACACAAAGAACACGGACAACAAGTAATGCTACATACAGGTGTGGTCAGGTCCCAGTGTCTTTTCTATGTCCACCATATCGATGCAAGTCTAGTGATTTAGACAGTTGACATAATGTCCCCTGAAAGGTAGACGGCAGCGTTCGCTCACTGATTCATTGATTCCAGCAGCAGACAAGCACTATAGGTCTCACGTTGCGTTGCGTCAACGCCAGTCAGATGTCAGTCCAGGGTGTTTGATGATGGAGTGATGTCAGTAGATATTAGTTTCCTGTGTGTTTGACAGGTGCTCATGTGATGTCCGAGCTCAGAGAAAAACACCAGTCACATCCTTCACGGTCACGGAATATTTCTATATTCTGATTTACGAGAATAAATTATATGAACGGGGGGGGGTATAACAATACTTTGCTCCTGCTAAAGCGATAGTTCAGAGTTATATCTGTATTGCTTAATGATCTGGATTATAGTTAATGGAGAGGGAGGATTTGTGTATTTATTTGTCTTGACTCAAAAACATAAACAGTGTTTTATGCAAAGTTTATTGTCTCTCTCTCCCCACCCCCTCTCTCCCCCCTCTCTCTTCATCTCCCCTCTCTCTCCCTCCACCCCCCCTCCCTCTCACGCCATCCCTCTCTTCCAGGAGAGCTGTGGCGTCTGGAGGACGACGTGGAGGACGAGGAGGAGGCGGGGCGTCTGTGTGCCGCCGCCCGCCCCCGTTCACAATCGCCCTTCTCCCACTTCCGCACGCGCACCGCATACCTGCGCAAGAGCGTCTCCGTGGACGACCCCCTGGGCATGGTAGACTACTGCTCGTCGGCGCCCCTCGAGGGCAAAGGCAGTCGCGGCGGCAAGGGCAAGCTCAAGAGGAAGTTTGTAAGTACCCAACTTCCTGTCTTTCCTTTCAAAAGAGCATAGAGAGATTATCCCAGCCAACACACAGCCACCACAAAATGTTGGCTCAAAGTTATGGGTATCAATGTGATATCAGTCTTTTTTAGTTCAAATGACAACCTAGAGAATTCGGTCCCTTTTCAAATGACTATATTTGTGATTGTGTCATCCTTCACTTAACTGTGCACATGTAAGTGTTTTCCAACGCACACACACACACTGGTTGACCTCAGAAACATACACTACCATTCAAATGTTTGGGGTCACTTAGAAATGTCCTTGTTTTCCATGAAAACATACATGAAATTAGTTGCAAAATTGAATATGAAATATAATCAAGACGTGGACAAGGTTATAAATAATTATTTTTTATTTAAATAATAATTGTGTCCTTCAAACTTTGCTTTCGTCAAAGAATCCTCCATTTGCAGCAATTACAGCCTTGCAGACCTTTGGTATTCTAGTTGTCAATTTGTTAAGATAATCTGAATAGATCATCATCCCATACTTCCTGAAACACCTCCCATAAATTGGATTTGCTTGATGGGCACTTCTTACGTACCATACGGTCAAGCTGCTCTCACAACAGCTCAATAGGGTGACTGTGCTGGCCACTCCATTATAGACAGAATACCAGCTGACTGCTTCTTCCTTAAATAGTTCTTGCATAGTTTGGAGCTGTGCTTTGGGTCATTGTCCTGTTGTAGGAGGAAATTGGCTCCAATTAAACGCCGTCCACGGGGTATGGTATGGCGTTGCAAAATGGAGTGATAGCCTTCCGTCTTCAATATCCCTTTTACCCTGTACAAATCTCCCACTTTACCACCACTAAAACACCCCCAGAACATCACATTGCCTCCACCATGCTTGACAGATGGCGTCAACACTCCTCCAGCATCTTTTCATTTTTTTCTGCATCTCACGAATGTTCTTCTTTGTGATGTGAACACCTCAAAATGAAGATTTGTCTGTCCATAACAATTTATTTCCAATCTTACTCTGTCCAGTGTCGGTGTTATTTTGCCCATCTTAATCTTTTATTTTTATTGGCCAGTCTGAGATATGTCTTTTTCTTTGCAACTCTGTCTAGAAGGCCAGCATCCCAGAGTTGCTTCGTCACTGTTGACATTGAGACTGGTGTTTTGTGGCTACTATTTAATGAAGCTGCCAGTTGAGGACTTGTGAGGCTTCTTGGTCAGTTGTGCACCGGGACCTCCGAAACTACTTTTTCTATTCTGGTTAGAGCTGGTTTGCACTGTTCAGTGAAGGGAGTAGTACACAACGTTGTACGAGATCTTCAGTTTCGTGGCAATTTCTCACATGGAATAGCCTTCATTTCTCAGAACAAGAATATACTGACGAGTTTCAGAAGAACGTTCTTTGTTTCCGGCCATTTTGAGCCTGTAATCGAACCCACAAATGCTGATGCTCCAGATACTCAACTAGTCTAAAGAAGGCCAGTTTTATTGCTTTGTTAATCAGAACAGTTTTCAGCTGTGCTAACATGATCAATTAGCCTTTTAAAATGATAAACTTGGATTAGCTAACACAGCTAGTGTGATGGTTGGTAATTGTATTTATTTTACTAGGTAAGTCAGTTAAGAACAAATTCTTATTTTCAATGACAGCCTAGGAACAGTGGGTTAACTGCCTGTTCAGGAGCAGAACGACAGATTTGTACCTTGTCAGCTCCGGGATTTGAACTTGCAACCTTTCGGTTACGAGTCCAACACTCTAACCACTAGGCTACCCTGCCCCTGGGCCCCTGTACGCCTATGTAGAAATTCCATTTTAAAAAATCTGCCGTTTCCAGCTACAATAGTAATTTACAACATGAACATGTCTACACTGTATTTCTGATCAATTCTGTTATTTTAATGGACCACAAATGTGCTTTTCTTTCAAAAACAAGGACATTTCCAAGTGACTCCAAACTTTTGAACAGTAGTATAATTTTCAGTGAGCAAATGATCAATCACACAGAATGCATTTGCATGCGATCGGTTCTTCCAGAGATTCTGCTGACGGTAGGTCAATAGAGACTCAACACTGGAGACTGATTTTGTTGGAAAGACTTTCAGGACGCGGTATTAACACGGTATTAACGGTATACACACGGTATTAACTACAAATAGACCTCAAGTCTACAACACAACCAGACGGTTCGGGCACAATGTGTCCCTTCTGACACAAATAACTCAATCCCCCTGATTGACTTGATTTAGTGACATGTTTCACATGTGGACAGTCCAGTGATATTTGACCCCCGACCTTGATAAGAAATGACCATTGGATAACATAAATGGGAAACTAATAAAATAATAACAGTAGGCTACACCAACATTAGAGTCCATTCATACAATGTTTTGGGTAAATTGCCACATTAGATTTGCTGTGGGAAATGAGGAAATAGTTCATTTCTAGTGCACGGATGCTTGTCAAATAGATAAATCACCCTTAGCCTGTTAACCTTTTACTGCAGTGGGCTAAATCAGGGTCACACAGAGTGATTCTTAGTAGTCTCAAACAAATGTACTGAAGAGGCGAAGCGAGAAGGCTCACTCTCACCAAAAATCTGTCCAGAATAAGCCCAAATGCGTTTCTGTGGACTTAATATGCAGACCTAATCTTGTCGCCTGGCTTCCTGCTTTTGGGACAACGACTCCCATTGTTCGGCCGGAGAGATGAGCATCTCATCATTATATATAGATCTCTGAATAAGGCAACACCTTTTAGGGAGCGGTAAAGGGGTGACCTATAATGGTTGGAACTGACATCAGTTGTGCGGGTGAATTTGGCGCATATTGATGGTTTAAACGAGACATCAGCTGGTTGCAATAGGACCCTTGTTATTTGAATATTCTGATAGGCTCCATTCTGTAGGCTCCCCGTTAGCCTATCCATTGTCACGTGATGAAAGGTGTGAAGACCGACAATAGGCTCCTGTTTGTGTTTTCCCTGGCTGAGTTGTTGACGAGCTGTTTCGGGCCATCAGTTGATTGACAGATGTAGGTCTACTGTAGATCCATCAACTTTCCTCCAGTGGGGATGTTTCGGGCCATCAGTTGATTGACAGATGTAGGTCTACTGTAGATCCATCAACTTTCCTCCAGTGGGGATGTTTCGGGCCATCAGTTGATTGACAGATGTAGGTCTACTGTAGATCCATCAACTTTCCTCCAGTGGGGTTGCTCGCCCCACGTTTTATAGTTAGGCTATGTGTAATTTGCAGAGGCGGATAGAATAATGAAAATCTGTAGATACGTAAAGGACAGTTACTAGACTGTAATTCTGTCAAGTAAAAGTAAATGTATCCCACTTAAACTACTGAAGAAAGAGTGAAAAGTAACTGATCAGAAAACAACTTAATAAGTACTAGTTACATATTGAGTTAGTACGTTTAAAAAAATACTTTATGGTAAACTGTGACAGCGAACCAAAAGGACAAGAACTTAGTGAAATTGATTTGACATTCATTTATTATTTAAATTGTTCATTAATTATTTAAGCCAGCACCATTATTTAAGTCTTTAGATGTCCTCCAGCACCGGTAGTGGTAGTCTCGACAGAAGACTGACTGCAAACATAGTCCACAGGTGGTACAGTTTCAACGACGGTCTGATTCAAAGTTGACTCAAATCAATGTGCTCAATTTCATAAAGGTCAATGGGAACTTGACATTGGAATAATATATACATTTTTTAAATGTAATAGCGTTAATGAAAATGTATTTCACAATATAATTTCGAGGACATGTGATGGTGAATGCGTACTACGCCAAGTGTGATGTTTAATCTTCCACTCAGAACGACATCGGGTAACTGTCAAACAACGATCAGTATCGACATTTCTCTTGTCAGTCGTGTTACTAGTGTGCAAATCAGACACGGGTCAGCATGGAATAAACACGACGGTAGGTATCCAGGTAAGAATCATACAGTGCAGATATCAACTCAACCATCTTCTTCCTCCCTGAGGTAGGATTTACCTGCCATCCTCCTTCTCTTCCGAACCGCTCCTTTCCACTTGGAAGGGGATTTTCATTTTCTTGGCTGGCCCATTCTCCTCCCCCCTCGGTTGTGCCACTACAAGCTGTAACTAAAAAGACACACGCACACAAAAGAATGTATTTCTAGTATATGGCACAAAAAGCTTACTGAGATGATACACGGACTGTATTGACAGACGTGCTTATAGGCCTCGTCATGAAAACAGAAGGACATTTCAGAGACACACAAACACACCCAGAGTGAGAGAGAGAGCAATGGAGTGACTGGATTCTGCGCCGGACGGACCACTTGTCCTAGCTAACGTTAGCTAGCTGCATGGCTGGACACTGCAGCTAGCTAGCGACCTTAGCCAGCGTCTCTGGTGGCAACCTCACGTGATAGCTATTGCCACACACGTCTGATTCGACTTTTCAGTGTTTATGCCGGTGACATGCTGACCACATCGCTCGCGTTTGCAAAATAAATGTGCACATGCATGCTATTCAGACATTGCACCCGCACTGCTCGCGTGTGTCAGCGTCTGCGTAGCCAGGCGCTAAAATAGAACTTGGTTCCATTTGTGATGCTTGACGCGCTGCAAGTCCCGCCTCTTCCTTACATATACCCACATGGGTGATTGAAAGATGAACTGAGGTCCACACTCCAGTCCAGTTGGCAGTGGTAATGCACCTTAAAGTTGGTTGCTAACCACTATATAAAGTCCAACGAAGAAGAAGCCTGAAGGAGGAGAGATTACTAGAAACAAACCCGGTTTGTTGGTTGGAGTAGAGGACCTTGTCTATTTCAGGTAAAATAACAACCCAATGTTTATATCCAAGGACAAATTAGCTAGCAACAGAAAGCTAGCTAGCTAAATTGCCATAAATGTTTAATGTTTTTTGACCTGTCCCCAAATTAATATAGTTGGTTCAGAGTTAGTTATTTCAACCTGCGTGTCCTGATCCAACCTGTGTGGGAGGACAAAATCAACATGCGTGCGATGGCGCACGCGGACACACGCACCGAGCGAGCGGTCGGGTCAGCATGTAAGTTATCCAACAAGCAGAGATCATATGGCGTGCTAAACATACGAGATTAAACTTAGCCATTTGATTTGCCACCTAGCCATTTGATTTGCTACCTAGCCATTTGATTTGCTACCTAGCCATTTGATTTGCTACCTAGCCATTTGATTTGCCACCTAGCCATTTGATTTGCTACCTAGCCATTTGATTTGCTACCTAGCCATTTGATTTGCCACCTAGCCATTTGATTTGCCACCTAGCCATTTGATTTGCTACCTAGCCATTTGATTTGCACTCGCCCTTAAAATGCAATTAGAACCGTAGAATTATATCTGAGAAATAGTTATCTTACCCAGACATATATAATATTACAAAGGTAGAAAGTAATTCAAGTTAGTGATGGGACAATAGATACCAGAGTTCCGATGCAGTTTTAAAAGCACTACTCATCTGACGCAATGTACCGAAGCTCGTTTTTAAGTAACATCATCTCGTGATCAACGACGTCCAAAGCTTCGTTTGATCACGTGGTTTCTCAAACCGTGTGTTGCAAAATGCCAGATCTCACTGATTTCGCCGTGGGTTCCGGTGCTTTCTTCAATTCCAAGTTGCTTTCAACCACCAACCTTTACTGTAGGTCTAAAATGTAATGTTAAGATCTCTCCATGTTGTGACACCTGATCGGTAGCTCAGCAAGTAGAATCTGGGACCATAGAACACTCATAGATGATCGCTCTGGATAAGAGCGTCTGCTAAATGACTTAAATGTAAATGTAAATGTAAAAGTGTTAAGAAACATATTCTATTCTTATATACAATAAGAGTGACTCCAAAATGACACACGACATTATTTACCATTCATTCCTGGATGCAAAATCATCTGAAGCGCAGCCAAAACAATCAGCACATACGTCCAACAAATATGTAGAGTCACAAGCTCGATGTAGTCATTGTGTGCTGTGAATATGACTTTAATACACATATAAGTGAATTTGACCCAGTACTTCTGCTTCCCTAAAATGGGAGGACTATATACAAAAAGTGTTGTCATTTTAAACGGTTCCCCAATATGGATGAAAATACCCTCAAATTAAAGCTGACAGTCTGCACGTTAACCTCCATGGTCACTGTATCATTTCAAATCCAAAATGCTGGAGTACAGAGCATTAAAAAAGCATCAATGTGACATTGTCCCAGTAGTTTTGGAGCTCACTATAAAGGCCACTAAGCAAACACTTTTATCTAAAGTCACTAATCGTACAGGTCACCTCTGCGAGAAATGACCTTGGTGTTGCTAATGTCACACAGTCTTACCAACTGAGCCACACAACACCAACCTCTTACCAACCATTATTTCCCACCTGTCATCTACAGAACCTTTCATGGCAACCCTAATTTGAGAAGGGGGGGGGGGTTGGGTGTTCCAAATGGGGTTCGTCCCATGTGGCGCCTCTTCCACACTATAGGGGACCGTGACCTGAGACAAGGAGAGAGGAGGGGGGTTGGGTTGTGGTCATTCGAGATTGAAGTTGTCGTTATTGTTCGTGGTCATGAGATCTGGTAAGAGGATCCATCATTACCTAGCTAGACTTTGTAATTGGTTCTCAAATAACCCCAGAAGGAACGTGACACCAACCATGGAAGAGGAGAGTCGGTGGGGGACCTCTGTGAGGGGTGCCTGTCTGGGTGTATGAGAGAGTGTGCGGATGTCTTTCTCTGTCAAACACGCAAGGTTGTCTAAGAATTACCCAATTATCACTGGGTTGAGAAGAAACCGGTAGAGAGAACCATATCTCTGTGATATAAAATCTATTGTGAAGATTGACAGATATTCCCAAATCGGACAGTCCTACATCCCCTTTAATGAGATGGGGACCACTCTGGACCTGATGACGTGTCGCCTGTGTTTAGGGGTAAGACCTTTTTACAGCCACGGTATCATTTGGAGCGATACTGTTGCAATACAAGTTGGATTAGAATAGTTGTATTTCTGTTTGTGCTAGATAAGTCTTGTGTAACCGACTGGGTTCGAACTCCTTTGACCTACTCCTGTCCGAAACAACCCTAGAAGCTGATGCGTTACCAAAACGCAACTTACAGTACCAATGTGACTGACTGGGTTTGAACCGGGCTCCCCTGTGCGTTATACAGGACTGTGTTAGCCCACTGAGCTGAAGCTAAGGCATAAGTTCAGGGAGCTAACGCAAATAGAAAATGACTACTTGAATGCGGAGGGGTGAAATGCCATCCCCTGGAGAATATAATTGGTCATTGCCAATCAGCAATGGTTGCTAGGAGTTTGTTTTAGTGCCAAAGCATTTTTACAGGACAATGAGTGCAGGAGCGGGGGACAATTTACACTTTGTTAGTAATTCTGAACACATTTCTGTCTCTCTCGCATCAGACGACATGCTTTTGAAATCCACATCTAATTTCTGCCACCAGATATTTCCATAAAGAGAACAACGGTTGTCATTTAAAAACTCTTAGATGTTATGTCACCTATTTAGGGGACTTTAAACGGTTCTGGACCGGTTCCAACGGACATTTTGGCGCACAGTGTTTTTTACGGTTATAAGAAAGGCGAGATCTTATAGTAAGTCGTTTATCATTTGATTTTTACTGAAAAAAAAACATAAATGCAACAATTTCCAGGATTTGACTGAGTTACAGTTCATGGATGATCTTGCCAAAAGGTCAAATGCTGTAAACACATTTGAGAGAAATAAGCGTTTTGTGCCTATGGAACATTTCTGAGATCTTTTATTTCAGCTCATGAAACATGGGACCAACACTTTACATGTTGCGTTTATATTTTTGTTCAGTGTATATTCAGAAAGCATTTCAGTAATGTCAAGCCCTATTGCCCCATTTTTGTTGAATAGGGGAAAAAATCGTTTATGATTTGACATATTTTCCTAATATTTGTACTATGTACTTGAGCTTATATTCTCAAAAGTGTCTACACCTCAGCCAGAAAGGTGAGTTCCAGACCTTTCTAAAACTATGCAACATTACCAGTTATTGTTTATGCCATCTCATGACAAATAATTACATTTAGGTCGGAAATCAACGTTTTCATCCCAGATTAAGCCATGGAAAGAGGTTTCTACATGTTGTATAAATACGTGAGTTTTCTTTTCTCATTTCCATTCTCTCACTCCAAAAGCCAGGCAGCCATCTTGGTTTACAGATACAGGCTGAGCAGTAATAACCTCTTTTGTGTTTGTTGTTCTATTGATCATTTTGCAGCTCTTTCGCTTTGTGAGCTCGTCAAAACAACAACAAGAGAACCAACAACCGCTCGCTTCATTCATTGTCCCGCAGACAGTCATTTAGTGTACACCTTACACATCCCAGACAGTCATTTAGTGTACACCTTACACATCCCAGACAGTCATTTAGTGTACACCTTGCACATCCCAGACAGTCATTTAGTGTACACCTTACACATCCCAGACAGTCATTTAGTGTACACCTTGCACATCCCAGACAGTCATTTAGTGTACACCTTGCACATCCCAGACAGTCATTTAGTGTACACCTTGCACATCCCAGACAGTCATTTAGTGTACACCTTACACATCCCAGACAGTCATTTAGTGTACACCTTACACATCCCAGACAGTCATTTAGTGTACACCTTACACATCCCAGACAGTCATTTAGTGTACACCTTGCACATCCCAGACAGTCATTTAGTGTACACCTTACACATCCCAGACAGTCATTTAGTGTATCCCACAGTCATTTAGTTACACACATCCCAGACAGTCATTTAGTGTACACCTTACACATCCCAGACAGTCATTTAGTGTACACCTTACACATCCCAGACAGTCATTTAGTGTACACCTTACACATCCCAGACAGTCATTTAGTGTACACCTTACACATCCCAGACAGTCATTTAGTGTACACCTTACACATCCCAGACAGTCATTTAGTGTACACCTTGCACATCCCAGACAGTCATTTAGTGTACACCTTACACATCCCAGACAGTCATTTAGTGTACACCTTACACATCCCAGACAGTCATTTAGTGTACACCTTACACATCCCAGACAGTCATTTAGTGTACACCTTACACATCCCAGACAGTCATTTAGTGTACACCTTACACATCCCAGACACCTTACACATCCCAGACAGTCATTTAGTGTACACCTTACACATCCCAGACAGTCATTTAGTGTACACCTTACACATCCCAGACAGTCATTTAGTGTACACCTTACACATCCCAGACAGTCATTTAGTGTACACCTTGCACATCCCAGACAGTCATTTAGTGTACACCTTGCACATCCCAGACAGTCATTTAGTGTACACCTTGCACATCCCAGACAGTCATTTAGTGTACACCTTACACATCCCAGACAGTCATTTAGTGT
The DNA here is from genome assembly GCF_021184085.1 of Oncorhynchus gorbuscha. Classification (NCBI taxonomy): domain Eukaryota; kingdom Metazoa; phylum Chordata; class Actinopteri; order Salmoniformes; family Salmonidae; genus Oncorhynchus; species Oncorhynchus gorbuscha. The sequence continues at coordinate 24,863,968 of NC_060183.1, forward strand.
ACACCTTACACATCCCAGACAGTCATTTAGTGTACACCTTACACATCCCAGACAGTCATTTAGTGTACACCTTGCACATCCCAGACAGTCATTTAGTGTACACCTTACACATCCCAGACAGTCATTTAGTGTACACCTTACACATCCCAGACAGTCATTTAGTGTACACCTTACACATCCCAGACAGTCATTTAGTGTACACCTTGCACATCCCAGACAGTCATTTAGTGTACACCTTACACATCCCAGACAGTCATTTAGTGTACACCTTACACATCCCAGACAGTCATTTAGTGTACACTTACACATCCCAGACAGTCATTTAGTGTACACCTTACACATCCCAGACAGTCATTTAGTGTACACCTTACACATCCCAGACAGTCATTTAGTGTACACCTTACACATCCCAGACAGTCATTTAGTGTACACCTTACACATCCCAGACAGTCATTTAGTGTACACCTTACACATCCCAGACAGTCAT